>NW_020171392.1:0-184594 GCF_001481775.2 Trichoderma gamsii | reverse complement strand
CTGCTGCTACTGCTGCTACTGCTGCTACTGCTGCTACTGCTGCTACTGCTGCTACTGCTGCTACTGCTGCTACTGCTGCTACTGCTGCTACTGCTGCTACTGCTGCTACTGCTGCTACTGCTGCTACTGCTTCTACTGCTGCTACTGCTGCTACTGCTGGTTATTTAAGTGTGTCTCTAGTCGTTGTGTATTTTGACATATGGACTGTTAGGTAGCTGTTTCATTGAGCTACAGCTGGGGTTAGGTAATAAAACTGGAATGCTGTATAACTTCTCTGTTCAATAAGTAATCAGCTACTCATGGTTTTCAAGGCATGTAATAAAAATAGGACTATCATTTCACAAGAGGTCAAAGATTGAAATAAAAATACCAAATTCTATTTGATATAGCCTAGCAGCCAACCAGCAGCGCGGATATACATAATCAATGCCGCCTCCTGATCTATCTAGAACCAGCCGTCCGCCTTTCTTTCTACTACATAGATCCCAGCTTAAACAGTTACCAAAAAAAATAAAGGCCTTCCAAATGCGAATGAAGCTCGCTGCCAACCAATCAACCGTTATGTCCGACAAATGAGATCGACAATGCTAATGCAGTGAAATAGATGCTTGTGTGGTATCATCATCATATTCTTTTTTTTCCTCTATATTCTCCTCGCCGGCTCCGTGATGTTGTAGCCACTCTGATATTCATCAATCAGTGCAGCGCGAGAATGCGTTTTGCGTTTTCGTACACCACCCACGTTATACTCAACGCCGGGGCAACCTTGAGAAGGTTTGGCGTCAGGCCCTTGTAGAGTCCGCGGAAGCCTTCATGCTGGATCGTCTTTTGCGTAACGTCCCAGATTCCTGTGTATGTTTGAGGGTGCATGACCGTGCCTTGCGTCTGTAATCGTGTTCGCACCACGTTTAGTGGATAGACAACCGACGCGCCAAAGGCTCCGGATGTTGCGCCGATGATTCCCGTGGCGATATTACCAGGTTCAACGTCGTCTTCGTGGCATCCCGCATATTTGGCATAGCGGATGCGGTAAGATTGCTTGAGAAACTCAAATGTTCCCATGTCGATGGCACTATAGGGGAACATGCCGATCAACCCCATAGTGACACCCCGGTAGCAGGCTCGCAGACCGCCATCTGCGTACATTTTCAAGGCCGTCTGTCGGACAAGGGCGCTCCCCGTCAGGCCACCTTTGACAGTTTCGCACTGAAGCCGGAATTTGAGAGTATCGAGGGGATAGACGCAGAATCTAATGAGCAAAGCGTGGTTAGTAAAAAAAAAAAAAAATTCAGAGTAATTCAACACCAAGCTGCTTAGGATCCATCAGTTGTAACGTACTGGGCAATCATTCCAGCCATGCCGCCAGCAACAAATTTTGAATACGAGTTGATATTTCTGGCATCGCCATGGCCCTCAAAATTGGCCAGCGCTCGCTTGGCAGCTTCGTATGATCCAAACTTGATGGCCGTCTCCGGCATGATCTTTATAACATTCAATCCATTACCTGTTGTTTTTTAACATTCAATGGTTAGCCCATTTGCACAAAAGACATTTACTGCTCATAACCATGGTGAACAACGTGCTTACCGGCAAAAAAGCTGCGGATTCCGCCCGATCGATACAGATCCTTCATGGCATCGCTAAAAGGCCTGGCTGCGTTTCTCAGGGCATCAATGATGCGGCCCTGCTTCAGAGCCCCTATCGCCGTCTCGGCACCGCTGGTGGTGTTGACGAGCAAATACACCTTTAGTCGGTCAAGCGGAGCAGTGGCCGTCCGCGACACTCCACCGGCGATGGCACCCGCGAGGAAGTAACCTGGATGGGGAGCAAAGTCTGTCAGTCTAAACTTCTTTCTTTTTGTCGGTAAAGCTCCGGTTGAGGAGGACTCTTCACGGTGCTCGACTGAGATGCCATCGCCGTCGGTCTCTGTAACGGCATCATCTGCCCCTGACGGATCCTGCTCGACTTCTGAAATTTCGACAGCAGACGCATGCGCCGTCGCGTCAACAAAATTTCCTCTTGCATGTTGTAGCGGCACTTGGAGCGCCGAGTTTGCTATCCCAGCGGCTTGCGGAGGAGACGGTGGAGGAGGTGATGGAAGCTCTGGGGGCGTCCTTGGATAGGACGAAGGAAAGGCCACTCTTAGGAGAGAGCCGAAGAGGATATTAAGAAAAGAGCTAGAAGAACCGGCCCTACCTAAGCCTTCCAATGTTTCCCCACTCACGAGAGAGTCTCCCTCAGGCGTGACATTAACCACCGAGTAATAAAAGGACAGGACGGCATGGAGATGGGACGCATCCTGGTTCCCCGGCATGAAGAGCAGGAATTTCCTGGGGTAACTCGGTCAGCTGGTGGATGCCTTTTCGCCATTCAGTGCCGTGTTTCATGAGGCATATATATCAGAAGGCACAAACAGGGCGTTTTTTGGTGATCGGTCTTGTGGTGTTCGTGCCCGTGTCCCCAGCTCAAGACCGAGGCACATGACCCCTTGAGATCGTGCGCCTGACAGCGATCCACCCAAGACCAATAAACGGCCCCCATCCATGTCATGACAGGAAACAGAGATGGAGTCTGTGAATCAGAAAAACTGCTTTATGCTTCACTTACCGCCACTCGTCAAAGCTAACGTATCCATCGTTGTTGAGGTCCATGTCGCTGAAAAAATCATTAAGCCTTCGGTTCGACACCGTCAACCCCGCAGCCTTGAATGCCGTTTGGAGCTCAGGCTTGTCCAGCTTCCCGTTGCCGTCGCGATCGATGGATTTAAATAGGTCGAAGAGTTGACGCTCCGCTTGCCGTACAAAATCTCGAAACTCTAGCAGGACAGAAAGAAAAAAGCTTCGAGTCAGTAACTGTAGCTAGCTCGAGCTGTGTATAAGGCGGCCTGCGCGCGCCAGGAACAATTGATCATGTACCTTCATATTGAATCTTTCCGTCGCCGTTTGTATCCACCTCGTTCATGATCTTTTTCAGCATCGCATCCGCATTCTTCAGCGCTGTTTGCAAGAGAGAGAAAAAGTCAACAAACGCCCAGATACTCATTTGTGGGGTAGGATGCGCCGCTGCGCAAAAGAGAGAAGAAGCAGCTTCTTACGGTGATCTATCTTTTTGAAGCCCTTCTTCAAGCCCTTAAAGTCCAGCTCTCCGCTGGCGCTGGGCTCCAGCTGAGCCCAGAGACTCTCAATGCGATCATGATGCTGGGTTTGCGGCTCATGAAGCCCTTTCTCCACCTCGGTAGCTGGCCTAGACTGTGTCATGGCTCTGGCATTTCTCGAAGGCGACGTCGAAGCGGCAATAGGGATGCCGCTATGGAGTGAGGAATTCTGCAGGCACGTCGTCTTGTGTCGTTCCGGTGTTATCTCAGCCGCATCGTAGAGGTCTGGAGGCTTGCGATCTGGCGGGCGATGCCAATTGAGAAACGGGGACAGCAACTGACGTCGTAGCTCGGGAGTAGCAGGATTGGAGGCCGCGGGTTAACGGACGGCTCTTTTAGGGAGGAATAGCCTTGGTAGCGCTGTGCTACGGGGGGTTTAGCGACCGCTACGTAATAAATCGCAGGTGTTTGGTTCGGGGCAATTAAGGGGGGGGGTTGCTCTGATAAGGATAAGGCACGTCGCTTATCGCCCCGCAGCCTCTCCCGTCCGAGCGTAGATTGGCTCGACGATACAGTCTTACATGCAGTGCTGCTATTCTTATACGACACGCTTTCTCTCAGCCTAGCAATCATCACTTATCCAAACCAGAGTCAGTCGTTACACACTCCTTTCATAGAGTTACGCGTCCGTCCTATCTCGCTGTCGGAGGGAGAGGCGCTCTCGCGGCCTCGTACTCCGCAGCCATGTCCGCCAATTACTGGGAGTCGACGCAGAAGCGATATTGGCTATTTACCAAAGATGAGCTGGCATTGATGCGGCAGAAGCTGGAGGACGAGAACCCCGAGATCGTGCGCATGTTTCCTCTCCCGCAGCCAAGACACCTAGCCATCTATTTCAACCAACGTGAGTCACCCGTGTTGCTTCTCGATGTCATCGTTTCCCAGCTAATTCTCCCTCTCAAAAGAGTTGCTAAGGCTGGGGAAGCGCCTCACCATCCGCCAGCAGGCCATGGCCACGGCGCAGGTCTACCTGAAGCGCTTCTACACTCGAGTCGAGATCCGCCGCACGAACCCCTATCTTGTCATCACGACCGCGATATATCTGGCCTGCAAGATGGAAGAGTCGCCTCAGCATATCCGACTAATCGTCACAGAGGCCAGACAGCTCTGGCAGGACTTCATCGGGCTGGACACGTCCAAGATTGGAGAGTGCGAGTTCTTCCTCATTAGCGAGATGAGCTCCCAGCTCATTGTTTATCAACCCTACCGAAGCCTGCTGGCCCTGCGCAGCGAGCTCGCCCTGGTCGACGAGGACGTGCAGCTCGCAAAGTCCATCATCAACGATCACTACATGACAGACTTGCCGTTTCTCTGCTCGCCTCACACCGTTGCGCTAGTAGCCATTCTCTTGGCTCTAGTCCTACGTCCCAATTCCTCAGTTCCGGGACAGAACTCGTCCGGAGCCGCGGCTGCAGGCCTGGCTGCCGCACAAGCTGCGCTGAGCCAGGCGCACTCAGCTCGATCAGGCCAAGGAGGCATCCTTGCCGAAATCCCGTCCACACCAGAACTCAAAGAACGGCATCAAGAAAATAGAATGACTCGCGTACATCATTTCGCAGCTTGGCTAGCCGAAAGCGACGTCGACATTGCCGCCATGGTGGACGCAACGCAGGAGATAATATCATTTTATGAGTGTTACGAACAGTATAACGACAAGCTTACTAGGGAACAAATTAATCGTTTTGTCAAGGCTCGAAATCTCGATAAGTAGGCGCTTGAGATTCCATTTGAATACCACGGCATTGGAAGCGTTGGGTTTGGCGTCTTGGGTTATGGTAATGGTTTGTGTGTTTGAAAGTCATGTTTCTACCAGGCGCTTCTCTTTTTTTTTTTTTTTTTTTTTTTTTTTACGAACACCTAGTCCGAACAGCGGCATCGATTTTACGGAAGCCTTTTCTCAAGGCATTATATTGGAAACCAGCGCTAGTCATCTATTTTGGTATACTTCTATTTCTATGTCTATTCTTCCTGGGCCAAATCTCGTCGCTGTTCGCATTTCCACTACTCTTGGATGATTTACCATCGCTCTATCGACTGCTCTTCCACGATGAAATGGCTGCTTCAACGACTTCCTTGCCTTTGTAAATGGCAATGGAATGGCTGCCAGGAATCACGCGAACGTCTACACCGTCTTCGCCCAACACCGCTCTGGTATCTTCGATCCACTCGTCCTTCACAATAAGAGCGTCTTTATCTCCCAAAATGACACAAACCCGTTGCAGTCCCCGACCTAGCTCCCGATTCGCAGCAAGTTTTTCACTCAAAACTGCCCACATCTTGTCGTGCTGGTCGTAGATTGGGGAATAACGAATGGTGCTCATATAACTGTCAACAAATGCCGGGTTGGCTTCCAGCTGCCAACCGATAACTTCACCGACTTTGACGGAGCCCTCCTGTCCGACAGCAATCCGCACGTCGTCAAAGTGGACATCTCCTTCGTCGCCCTCGGGGACATCTGCGCTCTGCCCATGCTGCGGCTCCAGTCGTGAGCGCATCCAGGTCCGGAGAAGCCACTCGGGCAGCAAGCCATGAGAATACATGAGGCGGCTCTGCCACGAGATGTGGGACTTTCGCACGAGGCCTCCCGGACAGACCGCGGTGAGAGAACGCACCATGTGCGAGTGGTATGCTGCAAAGGCGGCGATGAGGGCACCGCCTAGTGAATAGCCGATGAGGTGGAAAGAAGAGGCGCCTGTCCAGGAGAGCGATGAAGATGCCAACACGAGGAGGATCTGAGTCGTGTAGAGGCACTCATCGTATGCCGTATCGGAAGGGCCATCAGAGTAGCCTCTTCCAAAAAGATCTACATGTGCGGTGCATTCTAAGTTAGCACTCATTGCTCATATATCTGAAACTCACCCTTGAGAATGCCAAAACAAAGCAGCCAAGCAGCAAATATGAAAATGCTTACGAAAGTTCAAGCAATATAAGAAAGAAAATGAGATAGAAACATACCAAAGAGCATTACTCGATACCCCTTCCTCACCAACTCCCGCGCCATGTCCCCCATTGCAATGCACGGCGTCCCAATGCCATGTACCAGAAGCACCTTCTCGCCCTCCTCGGGACCCCATTCAAAGACCTTGATCGTACCATACACCGTCTCGACGTCCCGGCTTCCGGGGAACAGCTCCGGCGGGTACGGCACGGCCGCCGCCTTCTCGGAAGAGTCTTCCGGATCGGCGCCCACGACACCATCACGATGCTTCACGCGGACGATGTTCGTCTTTGGAGACTTTGCGCGTGGTGACAAGGTTGGCCGGACGAGCAGGTAGAGGGATATACAGGCTGCTGCTGCGAGGGCGGCGGTGCCTCTTTGCGAGAGGTGCTCGGGGCGGAAGCGATGCCCGTAGAGACTCATTGTCTTGGCCTTTTTTTTTCTAAGTTTTGGTGGTACAGCGCGAACCAGAATTTGAACGTCAAGTAAACAAGAAGATGCAAGCAATACTCCGAGTCTATAGAGGCTGAAACGAGCTTTGTTTTGGAATAGAAAGCGCCATTTTACTACATATTCTGATGCTGCGAACCTTAAGATAATCCACCTCCGAGGCCGTTGAGAGGGGCCGTTTACTCACCCCGCCGAAATGCCGAGGGTGTTTTCCTCTTCTGTTACCAGTGAATGGCCGTGTCTAAGCGGCAAAAGCGAATCTGTGCGCCTTCTAAAACTACAAATTCCGCAAATTTCAAGAGGTTACATGGAAATGCATAGGAATTTAATACCACTTTACTAATATTGAGGTTTATCTGCTTTGATCTCGTCTTTGAAAATGTTGGTGGCGGCTGCATTCTACTATGAGATAAAACACCAGATCTACCTCTCTGCTTGTATCTAGACCACATTTCGTTTTCTACGATTGATAGATATTGAGCCTTGATATTACCAATTCAGGGAAACCCCCACCCCAAAAGCTATTTGAAAGCTCCATGTTTAGTTTTGAGCTTGCTTTAGAGGAATCAATTAAAAGAACTCAGCATCAACCGATACGAAAGCATTCAGCGATGCGACTCCTTGCTTGGTACCCATTACACTTCACAGCAATTTTAACCTCCCCCAGGCCAAGAACTCAGCCTTACTTGATAAAGAAACCAGTATATGCACCATGATGTAGGCATCCAGGCAGAAATGGCGTCTATACAAAGGGAACGCAAATCGCGGGCTCAGATTAAACAGCAATTTTAACCTCCCCCATGCCAGATATCTGCAATGCTAAGCCCTCCAAATATGTAAAACTACGTCATCTCCACTAAAGCTCTGCGTATGCAAGGGCAGCACCAAAGAAGGGCGAAGTGAAAGAAGGTTTAAAAAAAGCAACAAAAAGGGAGCCTTGCGTGAGTTAATTAATTTATTGTACATACACGGCGGCATGGTGCATCTTGGCCTGCAAGTGGATTAGAGGACAGCTACAAATTCTAGATTTCGGGGCTCTGCATACGATAAGGCACGCAAGAGTGCATTAGTAGCACCTCAATAACAGGACCCTTATCTACGGCAAGCCCGTCTGGCGCAATCGCCCCGAACGGCAGCTCTCAAGATCGACAATGCCTCGGGCCAGTACGTAGCAATAACGAGAGGACGCTTCTCCGTGTGTCCGTGGAGCGGAAGACCCGGCGCCACGAAGCCACGCTTGGGGAGCAATAGAGCTCGGAATCGCACCGTGTGGCTGCTCGTGGTGGCTGTGCGCCCCGCCAGAGGTCTGAGAACCTCCAACCTTGATGGCGGTATCTCGAGGAGAGGATCCGGAATGGAGCTCCAGAGGCCATGTACCTGACCTCCAGGCGCCGGCCAAGCGCAAAGTACTCTCGGGAGCGGCTCAGGCACTTTGCAAGTCACTGCTCTGGTCACTTCTCAGAGTTCCAGGTCATTTCTCTCCACATACGGGCGACGACTCCACCACGCCGTGTCTCGCTTCTCCACCAAATGAGACCCGAGGCAGCCAACAGGAACTCGAATTCGGCGTCCATAGACACGATTTAATCCAATTAGGAACAGCTATCACATTCGCAAGTATCTGTCCCCTGTAGCCTCACCGCTTTTTCATGGGTCTGGCAGGGGTTCGTCCAGGGTTAAAGACCAGGGTGCGTGCAAGGGGTAATTCGAAGCTGTCGCTGCTTTTATCTTACCTGGGCTTGTGGCTTTTCCTCTTGGACCTTGGACCTTGGGGCGCGGGCTCGTACCCTTGTAGAAGGCGGAAAGAAGGAAAAGAAGAATGAGGGCTTGTGGATACATACTCCTCCATGCTACCTGACCTGAAGGATCCGGAGAAGAGCCAGTTGCGGCTAATGATAAGCTGACGATCGATCGTACGTAGTGCTGCTTCTGGCCATATCGAACAGGGTCCAGGCACCGAGTGCTTACAGCACAGGCACGATACAAGTCCGTTGGGCGAAATATGGGGTGCAGCAGATACCGAACGATCCCAGTGGACGGAATGGGGCTGAGAGCCAACCAAACAGACGTCTAAACTGTACCGGAAGCAAGCAGCCAGGCAGTGAGAGCCACGCGATCGAGCGGCGAACCGAGCCGGATACAGCGGGCGATCTGAGCATCTGTTAGTACTGCTGAGTGCTGCTACGGAGCACCCCAGACAAGCATCACGTTGGCTGGATTGGAGCTGTAGCCGGCAACCCTCCGAGACATATTGCTGCTAGTAGCGGTAGTGCAGTACGATGTTTTGTGTGGGTGCAGGGAGACGAGCGAGGGATGATGCCGCAAAAAGAGTTCAACGGCGAGTGCTAGAACGACAAGCTAGCGGGTACTCGTCCGTAGTAGCTGGCTGTGCTGTTTGTGGAAGTCGATGGTTGGTACTGCTGTACTGTATCATCACGATGGCCGCACATGGGCATGCCATGCTCGAACCAAAGGCCAGGCCAGGCCACCCATCCATCCAATGCCACGTCGGAGCCGACCCGGCGTTTACTGCTGCGAGTAGGACTCGCTCAGGAGTGGCCGTATGCGCACAAGGCGATGGCGCTTGTGGCTGGATGACGCTGCCGGCTTTGTTAGCGCCCTCAACCTCAACATGGCGGTGTTCTATTCGAAGCACTTTAGCCTTTGCTTTTGCAGAAAGAAGCAAGCTGATGCGGCAGCACCGCGCGCTACTGGCCTGAGACGGGAACCCCGTGCAGAGCTCGATGCAAAACCGGCGGCTATGGCGTTACTCAGGCGGGCAACACGCTCAAAGCTACTGCGAGCATGTTCCAGCTCTGCTGAAGCAGGCCACCGAGAAGCGGTTGGGTAGCAGTGATGACGGCATCCTCCTGAAGATATCATCAGACAGCCAGAAGCCTGGCATGATCCTGACGGCAGAGGGAGCAAGAATAGTTCTCGGGGCGCTGCACAATGCCACAAACGCCCGCAATTGCAATCATAGGTTTGGGATTTCCACTGATGGCCAGAGATTAGATTACGCCAAAGGAACCAAGCCTCGCTGCAGCGGCATCGACCACCACCACCAGCCAGCCAGCCATGGGGGAGGCGAAGCAGCTCTTTGCAGATCGATGCCACGGTGTAACAAGCTGCATCGATCCAATGCAGCTCTGCGAAACCCCGAATTAGACTGTCTTGGGCCAACTAAGCTTTTTGTCATGTCGGCAGCGTTCAGTCTGCCACCAGCATGTGGTGCTATTGGGCTGATCATATTCTTGGAGCGTTCCCCTAGAAGGATCTCAGTCTGAACCGCCCATGCTGTGTATGGGTGTACAAGCAGGTAGGCATCTGTGTTACCCTGTTCTTGCTTGCCCAAACGCATGAAATGAGCTTCCCCCAAGCTGCACAAAATCATGGAGGAGGCGCAGATGCTTGAACGATCAGAATGCCCCGTGGGTGGGATCTGCAACACCATGAAGAGAAGCCCATCACCAGATTGGACAATGCCCTGCCGCCATTGGCAAGGAATCCGGCTGGCTGCCGACGGTGGCGTTGGCCCAAACCTGTCATTTGATACGATAACTTGGTCCAGCACACAGCAAATGCATCCCTTTTAGCATCGTCATTCCACTTTGGCCGCCCATCCAACCACCGCACCACGCCACAGTGCGCGGAGGCGTGCTTACTAGAGACCGCCACCTTTTTTCGGCTCTCCCCCCCTGTGCGGATTACTTGCAGTGGTGAGAAGGGTTGGGGTTCATCGAGTGAGTATCAAGTGTGAGTGGGAACGGTGCTGGATTCAGCAATGGGTGGGAAATGAGTGCTACTGTGCAGCTGGCTGAAAAGAGTTGGAGCCGGTGCGCGGCCGGGCCGTGGAAGCTCGCCCATCTGTCGCCAAAGCGTAGACGACGGCCTCGCTGTCCGAGAGATGGTACCTTGGATGGAGATGGTACCTGTAGCGATGGCTTCGAGCTGTGGCTGTGGGGAAAGTCAATCCGCAACGCTGTGGCGAAAACAACAAAAACAGCCTTGGCAGGCAGACGCTGAATTACGATGCCGAAGCGGCGAGCATCATTGTGCATCGGCGGGTCAATACTGTAGAATAAGGTAGGCTGCAGAACTGCCCGTAAAGTAGACTGCCTGCTCTGCCGGAAAGAAAGGGCCAGGCCAGCCAAAGAGGGGCCTGCTCGACTCCCTGCCAGGGGCGTTTTGGCTTGGCTTGAGGTTTCATCTTGGGCCCTGGCGGCAAGCTGGCGCAGGTACAAGGCCGAGCTATGGAGGCAGAATGAGAAACGGAATGCGTTTCTTCGCAGCGTTCCCCGTATTGTGTCGATGTTTGGGGTGTGCAATTTTGATGGTTGAGTCTCGTCCAGCCAGTCAGAAATGCAACGCACACACATATTGTACTGTACAACTGGAGACGCAATATGGAAGATAGGTACTTCTTCACTCCATACAAAAACCGTAGTAATGCCATGTTCTTGAGGTGCACCTGCTTCTATACAACACCCCAATGTCTCGACGCACAAGGCGAGGATGCATCAAGGGCGGTCCTCTCCGCTTTCAAACCCAAGAGGCAAATACTAAAACAAAGACAAAAATAAACATAAAATAAGAAAACCAAAGGCCGGAGCGGGCTGATACTGACTGACTCCGGTTTACCAGCTTGGAGCCCGGCACGTCGGTAGCAGCCGTACATGCAGATGCGGGCCGAAATGAAGCAGCTTCATCCCGATGGGCATCCATCGCATTGACAGAGAATATTGCCTCTAGTATCTCGCTTCTCTGCTTCTCGTTTATTTTTTGATTGATGTCATTGAAAGCAAAACACCGTTCTTTCATCAGGGCCCGGACTGGAAACTACTCGCAGCAGCAAGCCCGAGAGCGAGGTTCCAATTTCCGCCCATGCTTATTGCGAATTTTAAAAAGCAAATTCCCCCATGAAGAGAACTCCTCCATGTCTGTCTGCTTCTCTGCCTGATCGAAACCTGGGCGGCAAATCGATTCAGCTATTTTATTACGAGTACAATTATAGTGAGTACCTGTGGCGCCACTGCAACCAAGCACCAAGCTCCAAGTATCTTCTATGTATAGCAGAATGTTCCTGTACGGAGCAATTGGGCCCAAATAAGCAATTCTCTCATCTTCTCTCATCTTACTGTTCCTGGCCAGAAGGAGCCAGAAAGAGGCGATCCGAATTAGCAACTTCTACGGCACTGTACTGTCGCACCCGTCGTCTTCGTACCAGATCGCTTGCGGGATTCGCACCACGTTGGTCAGCAGAGGTGACAGAAAATCGCGTTAGGCCCGCATGGACCGACGACGCACTAGGCACGAAAACGATGCAGTCAAGTGATCATCCCTTTGAGTCGGCGAGCTGGAATGGCTGGGATAGCCACGCAAACCACGCACTGGGCGTTGGGGAGAGGGTCCCGTCTGTCACAACAACAAAGGGCGCTGGTCAGTTCACTGTGTACTGCTGCCGTACAGTGCAAAGTTGCGCGCACAGTGGCCTTTCTCTCCTAGAAATGGTGGGAAGATCCCTGGGCCTGTACCGTGTGAGTGCGGACGGGATCCTGTTCCTCCCATTGCCACCGTGTGAAGTTGGCAAAGTCTATCCCCATCTGGGCCCCATGCCAGCAAATTTGGGCATCTCACGTTTTGTAGGCACGAAGAGCACGAGTGACTTGGCTTCCACGCAGCCCGCCACGCGACCTCTCGGTACCGGCCAGCGCACTTGGCGTTGTGGAGGCTTCTTGCGATGGAGGCCTGGCGCCCGGTTGGTAATGATGCAGGGGCAAAAGTCTAGGACCACCGAGGCATACTTGCGCATACTGTACTGGACTTGGGGCATTGGGGATCACGGTACAGAGTGAGACATTCGGGCTGTCCAGAGGCTGCTCGCACGGACACTGTGCAGGGCGTCTACCGGTATACGCGCGGTTTATGTTTGTGTGTATTTGTTGATGTTCCCGGTGGCGCTGGTGTCTTTTTACTGTAGCACTTGGCATCGATGTCTCAGCGCTTGTTGCAATATTGGAGTGTACGGATCAAGCATTGGATCAAATGTCCAGATATGCCAGCGCATGCAGTGCATCAGGGCGTCCGTGCGTGCGTGGGAAGAGAATCTGGGGGGAAAGGATTGCTGAGTAGAGCGAGAGCGCCCGAGTCCGTCCGGCTTCATCGCATGGAAACTCGATTGATTGTCTCTGCAGCCAGGCCGCTTGCAGATCAGCACAGTGTGACGGACGCAGCGCTGGAGAGAAGAGCAGTGGGCGGATTGTTGCGCATGCACGGTGTGGTTTGCCACCTGACGACACGGCTCCATCGAATCAGCCCCTGGCATTCGCCCGCTGCTGTGCTGCCGCTGGCGTCTCATCAATGGTGCCACAGTGCGCCGTCACCATCGTACGTGCGGCGGCTACCCTGTAACGTCAAGTACCGCGTGCGGCGCTCTGCAGCAATCCCCACTGTGCACGCAGCCACGCACACGCCCTGGAACCCCCCCCCAAGGGGCCCCTAGTCCCGGTACGGAGCCCTCGACCTGCTACGACCCAGCACTAGCAGCGCTGCTGCACGCCAGCCCAATCGCTAGCCGGTGGCGAAGACGGCGCATCCTGGCTCGCCGGAATCTCATTCGACAGGCTGCGCCGCCGGGGCCTTCAGCGAAGAGGGTCCCCCAAAGGGCTTCGCAACCAAACAAAAAGGCCGCTGCCCGCCGCAGACCCCCCGAGCGCTTCTGCCCTGCTTCCCTCTGCTCTCTTGCTTTTTCCTGCTTCCCACCCATTTGTACCACCCGCCCCCAAACGTTCTGCAGTACCTTCTGTTGCTGTTGCTACCACATTAAACTTCTCTTCACACATTTTTTGCTCTCCAAAATTAGATACATACACAACCCACGCCGGCACTTTGCAACGACTCTTTTCTTCATCGTCCCGATTTGTCGTAACTGTCTAATTCAATCAATCCGCTTCTTCTGCTGCTCAAGCTAGATTCAATACTCTACACCGTCAACTACCAAATCGTTGCTGCCCTACCGCTTAGCGACTAGGCTTCGATTCCACACACAAGATTTTTGCAACCAAGCAACCAAACGTCAACAACAACCCGGGCTCGTCCACCTTCACGCTGGACCACCACCACATCTCCAACTCATAACATAGACTCCCAGACCGAATCATGTCTTCATACTACGGATACAACGCGCATGCTGCGCACGTCGCCTCTGTCTCGCACAACCACCACAGCGGCGGCCGCAACCGCAGAACCCCCCGCCTGACCGTCTCGCAGAACTCGCAGCGCCAGTTCCGCGGCGTGCGCAGCATGAAGGAGCTCAACGAGACGGCTGCCCTGTCCGCCTTTCGCACCCGCTTCGAGGCCGGCCGATCTTTCGATCTCGAGGACGACCTCGAGTTTTGCCCCGGCCTGCTGACTGACAGCGACGTGAGTAGCCCTTCAAGATCGGGGGCCTCGTCCCCCTCGTCTTTGCGCAGCCTCTCTGACTCGCCGCGCCAACAGCTGGTTTCCATCTCCGCCTCGGAGCGCTCCTCGCTCGCCAGCAACTCGCCCGAAGCCTCGCCCACGCAGCAGCCCCAGACCGTGGCCCCCGCCTTCTCGCTCAACTCGTCATCGCCGCCCTTTGTCCCTCCCAGCTTCCAGTCTCAGCCCTCAAGCTTCAAGCTGCACCAGCCCTCTGCCGCGCGCGGTCGCAATGCTATTCCCATTGTCAACCCCGCCACCGGCATCTCCATGCCCAGCCCGCCTGTGTCACTGTCGCCTGGCCGCATGCAGCAGAACATTCGCCGATGGTAGAGTGTCTTGGTGGGTCGTCTGCGCTTCCCTAGTTGGGGAGACGCTGTCATGGACATCGTGAAGACGACTCCCTCGCACTTACTGTCGCGTGCTGTGCGTTCATTGAAGAAAAAAAAGTACGATTACGTCTTTTTGTTTTACGGCACTCTTTTCTTTTGTCATGGCGGGCACAAGCGAAACCTTCAAAAACCAAAGTGACATATCACCTTTTTCGTGGGCTGGGTTCCTCGAGGCTGTTGACTCTCTTCTCTTCTACTCTCTCTCTCTCTCTCTACCTCTCTCTCCCCTATAGACCTGCAGTTGCTGGCAGTTGCCTGCAACTAGTAGTCATAGGCTACCTCATAAAAACACAAAACCATCCTCCTTATCTCGACATATCATCACACCTGTACCCATTCTTATGTATAAGCACCTTTAATCTGCCATACACCGATTTGTTTCGACAGAATTTTCTTACGAGGATATTACCGGCGCGACTTGAGAAAGATCGATACCATTTTTCTGTTTTTGTTGCTTCTCTTGAAGCCGCCTTGCTGAGTTTGAGGCTGGGAACGCATGGCGTTTTTGATTTTTTTTTTTCTTCCTTGTATCACGGCAATTTCCTTGCATTTCTCTATAATTGTGTTGCATCGGTAACCGACAGTGGAGTTGTGGGATTTGTTTTCTCATTTTTATAACGACTATCCGGCGTCTCACCATCTCTGGAAGTGCATTGTCCTTCCTGCTTAAAAACACTATAAAATGCCTTCTGCCTTGCGGTTATACGGGTTACGAAGTCATCAAAGACAACAAAAAAAGAAAGATATAGAAGCGAGTATCTTATGAAATTGTGTTGGAAGCGGCGCGGCTGTTCTTGTCTAGTCACTTACGGGAAATACCTTGGGCTGGCGGGGTTCTTGGGAAGATGAGCGGTTCTTGTTTGCGGCATCACTATACTGGAAACGGTTCTTTTTTTTTACAACCTTTTATTACTATTATTGGGAAACAATCGGGGAGTTGGTCTGAGTCGATTTTCTTTGGGGGAGTTGATTGCGGCTCCGCAGTGTGCAAATCGAACCGGGGAAAGCGGCTTGTTCTTTTGTTTTTTTGTCTCATTTTTCGAAACTTGTTACAATTCCTCCCCATTGGGAGACACAGCGTGTGGATCTGTCCTGTTTGGTTCTTCTTTTCGCTGCTCTGACGAACACGCGAGCCCCTTGTGTTACTGGATATTCCCTCTCTCTCAGTCTGAGAAAAAAAGACCAATGTTTGATTATTATATCGTGTGTTTTTCTATTTTTTGTTTCTATTTTGCGAAGCATATTGGAGTGGGCTTGGGAGGAAGGGAAAGCTATATATGAACAATGAGATCTGGTTTTGCGGGTCGGGTTTTTCAAAGGGATTCTTCTCGGGCTTTTTCCATTCATATTTGGAGTCGCCCCTTTTCGGTGTTGTTGCAAATCTTCATGGGAAATTCTGGGGGTGTTGGAACAGCGGATCGACGTTATCCGGGGAATTTTATATGGCGCATGTGTGTGGTTTAGATACCGCGGCTTGAAAGCCTACAGGACGAGAATATACGATTGTTTGAACAAACTATTAATTTGCCTATGTGATGTCTTTGCCTCTGGATACGGGGAAAAGCTATCCAGCACCCCAATTTTATTATCCAACCCCCAGCTGTTACATACGGTAGCTCGTCTATGTTTTTTGTTGAATTGATACAACTGCAAAATACCTTTTAAAACTAGTAGCACCAGCAGCAATAGCACCAGTAGCAATAGCACCAGTAGCATCGATAGCATCAGTAGCATCGATAGCAGTAGCAGTAATAGCATCAGTTCAATTCGCGTGGTATGCGGGTACCTTTTTGCAGCAAAAGTTACCTACCCGTTTTGGCATCGTGGCGGAGAGCAACACGCTTAAAGCTGAACAGATATACCAAGGCGCATAATGGACTCGAAACTCGTCCATAGACTACTAGTACGACTCAACACTGCATCTCGAATCCCAGGCCAAATCCTTTCATTTTCCCAGCAATTTAAGCATAAAAAGGTGTTTATTATTTGGTTTCATCGATCATCACGATTCAGATGCTTGTGCTTGTGCTTGTGCTTGTGCTTGTCGGAACATGTTGCAATGGTGACGTCACATAGCCGCGGCAGATTGTGCCCTACAAGCAGAAGCTTGGCTTTTCGATGCGAGCTACCTGCGTCGATGAGCGCGAATCCGTACCTTTTCGGTGCGGTGGAGAGAGAGCAGTGACATGACGTTTGCAAATCGGGTTTGTCTCTCTTGTTGCTCCTTTTTTTAAGCTTTGGTCTTAAACTCCTCTCTCTCTTCTCTTTCTTCATCTTCTCTTCTCTAATCCTACCATCTTCCACAATCGACTTACCTTGTCTCTACCTATCTCGACTCACTCACAGACAATCAATTGAATTTTCTTGATCTTCTATTACTCATATACCTTTTCAACATGTATTCTCGAAACTTGACTCTCCGTGCCGTCGCTGCTGCGAGACAAACGGCCATTTGCCATCGCGGCTTTGCCTTTTCCGCCACCAAGAGACTAGGACTCAAGGAATCATCAACCCGTATGTCCAATTCATCTTTTTACTGCAGCACAACTTGTATTAGAAAAAGATAGAAAAAAGAAAAGATTACTAACGAGACTTCCAACATGTAGAAACAAACGTCGACTACGAGCACCACAAAAAAGACTCCCTCGAGAAGCAGAAAAAGGGCTCCGGCCACTGGAAGCCCGAGCTCGCGTCCGACAGCGAAGAGGCTGTCAAGGCGGACCGCGCGTCAAGGGATAGCAATTCGGCGGAGCAGATTGCCGCGCTGCAGGAGAGGACAAAGAAGTCTGCCGAGGAGACGAGCAAAGCTGGAACGAGTATGAGGGATGCCATGTGAAATTGTAGGCTCTTGCATGGGTGGTGTTTTAGTGTGTTGGTATGGTTTAGTTTAGGGTGGTTATAGAGAATGACAATTGCTGCAAGGACAGAGATTGTTTTACATCAACTGAGCTTATCACTATAAATGGCTGATTAAAAGTTTATACAAGTGTCTTATTGCTGAGTGATAGTCGCCAGTGCTTGTGTGTTTGTCCCATGCTATCTATCCATCACAAGATCACAAGACACCAATGAATCTCCATGACTTCATGTCATTAATCAACAAAGAGGAAAGTTTATTGAACTTCATGTACCCAATGCTCATGACATAATTTCTTCTTCTCACTCACATCGTATCCTGTCTATTTACTCGGTTGTTCCACCCAGGCGAGTCAGAATGTATACAAGTTCCAACAGAACAACAAAAAAATAAAAATCAAGACAACTAGCAATTGCACGTTTCGATCGTGCGACCTCCGGGTTATGAGCCCGGCGCGCTTCCACTGCGCCAAATTGCTTTCTTTGATCGAATTCACCTTTGATCTCCTCGTCGCAGCTCACTCGCCTTTTGGTAATTCCTCTCTCCAGGGTAAAATCGAAGCCCTGCCTTTTTTGCTCAATGTCCGCCACCCCCACATAAAGTGCTCGCATCTCCGATCGCTTTTCAGCGGTTATCGATAAACCCACCCACCTTTATCGGACTCATGCATACAGAACTATAGCTTCAACTTCTCTCCGAACAAAGCAATCATATCCTCCTCCCACGGTTCCAAATAAAGAGGCTGGGCTTCTCCAGCCCTCCCTTTCTCTTCTATCACTACTCTATCCTCTTATTTTCCTCGCAATGTCTTCTTCCTCCTCACCATCCTTCCAATCCGCCCTCCTCGCCGGCGCCCTCGCCGGAACCACCGTCGACCTCTCCCTCTTCCCCCTCGACACCCTCAAGACACGGCTCCAATCCTCCGCCGGCTTCTTCCCCTCGGGCGGCTTCTCAGGCATCTACCGCGGCATCGGCTCCGCCGTTGTCGGATCCGCCCCCGGCGCAGCCTTCTTCTTCTGCACGTACGAAACTACAAAGAGCTTTCTCGGACAGCGAATACGACGAAATAGCAGCGACAACGACAACGACACAGGAAATGTATGGGTACCAGCGGATATCCTCACGCACATGATTGCCTCCAGCCTGGGCGAAATCGCCGCCTGCTCTGTGCGTGTGCCCACCGAGGTCGTCAAGCAGCGCGCCCAGGCCGGCCACCACGGCGGCTCCTCCGCAAAGGCCCTGGGCCACATCCTCAGCCGGTACTCGGCCGCGGGAGGGGGGCTCTTCGCTGTGTGGCGCGAGCTGTACCGCGGCTGGGGCATCACCGTCTTCCGCGAGGTGCCCTTCACCGTCATCCAGTTCCCGCTGTGGGAGGCCATGAAGGCATGGGGTCGCCGGCGCCGCAACGACGGGCGGGACGTCTCGGCCGGAGAGAGCGCCATCTACGGCAGCTTAGCGGGAGGCGTGGCCGCCGCGTCGACGACGCCGCTCGACGTGCTCAAGACGAGGGTCATGCTGTCCAAGGAGCGCGTGTCGGTGGGCGAGGTGTTCCGGCGCATGGCGCGAGACGAGGGCGTCCGACCCTTCTTTGCGGGCATTGCGCCGCGCGTGACGTGGATATCAATTGGCGGAGCGATATTCCTGGGGAGTTACCAGTGGGTCATCAACACTATGAACACCATACAATCATGACAGAACAGATCTCACGGCTTTCTTCAAGACATTTGCGACAGACTCATAAAAGGACAAGGATAAAAGAGAAAAGGGTTATATATAGACGCTGTGACGAACGGATATGTATGTATCAATATAGCTGTATAAACATAAAGGCAAACATTAGGAGGGCTCTTTGTATGAATAGGGATCAGCGCTTCGAGACTGTATATCCCTCCCTCCCTATGCCATGGGATACTTTTGTGTACAATAACGACATCAGATGATACCACAAAAAGAATTATTCAGGAGAAATTGCCATGCATATATACCGCTTGTAAGCAGGGATATAAACCGTAGATGAAGGGCAGAGGCGAGGGAATAAAGAAGCAGAAAGAAACGTCACGCTACTAGAAACTTGAAAAGCAGGAACAAGGTATCAGCCAAGAAAGATAACGCGCCTATACGCCATTGGGAGCCTCAGTCGGCTCTACCATGGCTTGCACGGGAGCTGCCTCTACAGGCACTGCATCGGAGCTAGTCCGTAATGGCAGGATTTCCTTACGGCCGTTGGCTTTGTAGTAGAGCATGATGTCGCTTCCGCCCTTCCAGACGTGGGTTCGGAGCGTGGCAAGGTTCATTGTTGGATGAAGGAGCTGTAGGAAGAGGCTTGTGTTAGATAAAACCTGAGAAGAGGGGAAACAGTGCTGGCAACGCCATCTTACCTGGTCATTACAGTAGAGCTCAAGATACTCCTCTGGCTTGAGCGCATTAGGGTCCTCCTCTTGCTCGGGCTCAATCCTCTCGGATATGTAAGCCAGTATCTTCTTCACCCGCAGCATGCGGTTGGCATTCAGTCGGCTGTTTCCATCCGTGGCAATCGGAGGCAGATTGTCCGTGGGATTCAGAATAAACGATATCTTGACAGGGTCCTTCATCGGAATCTGGTTCAGCAGCAGCACGTCGCCGAGCCACATGGGCGCCTTCTGCTCGATGATGTCGGCATCCCGGCCGACGTGCTCCACAGTTCCTTGATACAAGTTTGCACTGCCACCCGATGTCTCTTCTTGGATAATGACCTTGGTTCCAGGGGGCAGTTTCAAAACGGGAGTATCGGATGGTAGGCTCGGCGTTACTCGAGTTTCGACCAGCTTATCGGGTGATTCGGCAGCCTGCTTATCGTACTCGTTTCGAATCTTCTGGATAACTCCAAAGAAGCTATCATCGACCTCCTTTTCATGGTTGGATGAAGACTCGGATTCTTCAGCCTTGTCATCGACGACGGCCGGCTTTTCCTGTGTCGCCTGGGACCCCGAGCGGCCAAGCTTTCTAGAGCTGAAGGACATGCGGAATTTTCTGCTGAATGGAGATTTGCTACTTTCGGCCTTGTCCTTTTCCTTTCCTTTTTCGTTGCCGTTATCCGTGGATGTCTTTGGCTCGGATGTCTCTGCCGTGGCCGCAGGGGCTGCTGCTGCACCGCCAGCTGGCGTAATACCCGCAGTAAAGTAGTCGTTTTCGGCAGATGGACGAGACCCTGCCTTCTCTAGGGGGCTTGCTACAGCCTCTTCTGGCACACCCTGAAGAGTCATGACAGCACCAGGAGACGCCAGTCCGATAGCGAGCCCAGGAGTGGTCACGCTAAGATGGGGAAGACTGGCGCGAGGAGTTAGGAGTTGATCTGATGAATCTCTCATGGACAGACCAGGCGAGGGTATAATGATTGATGATGGCGCATCGGCGCGGGTGGTAGATTGTCTCTTCTCCACGCCTTCATTCAGCTTTTGCCGATGTAGTTCGTCACGTCGAATCTCTTCATCGATGAGATTGGCGAATAGATACCGCAGAATCCATTTTCCTAGGCTGACTGGGGAAGAATGTCAGATTTTTGCAGTAGGCGAAAGCGAGTGGGAGATATCAAACTTACCTCTTTGGTCATCCCTAAATTCAATGGGCTCATCCAGTTCCAGCTCATCGGCGTATACCTCGGCATCGAAGCAGTTGAACGGCTCCAGCACAACTGTGAGGTTGCCGGAGCTCAAGTCAACCGAGCACCACGGCGCAACCGCTTCTCTCGTGTTGATCTGTCTCTCAACGTCTTCCAGATGCTTTTTTCCAAAGCTCTGGACTGGTTTACACTATTCATGGGTAAGCTTTCAAAGTAACAAGGAGAGAGAGAGAGAGAGAGACTGCAGGTTGGACGTACCTTGATTAGATCCCATAGCAATATGTCGCCGGCGGTATCTGAAGTCAAGACTCTTCTTCTATCGTTGAGTAGCTTGTGCTTCACAAGACCAAATTGGCCTTCAATCGTTTCTATAGGCAAATTATAGATGGGTTTGATTTCCGGCTCTGGCTGCTCCACAGCAACTTCTGATCCTTTTCTTGACAAACCATCGTTGACAGGATTCGGTTCTGAGTCCAAGGGCGCGCGCAATGGGAAAGTGGCTGTATTGGATACTCGTAAGATTGACTCGGCAGGAATTTCTTTTTTGGCTTCTCCGTTTGTTTGCGGTTGAGATGCTGTTACTGCTGCTATTGACGCTGCTGCCGATTGCCGTGTTTTGTTTGATGCCGCTGACAATGCGCGCTGACGCCGGTACGACTCGGGGAGTGGCAGGTCTGCGCTCGTGTCCACGTCTTTCCAGCGGTTGATTGATGATCGGTCGGTAGCGGTCCAGATGTGACCGCCCGTAGCCACAACCTTGGAGACGCCAAAATGTTCTTTTGCAATAGCGAGACTTAGTCCGTCATCAATATCCTCTAAGCTGCCTCGTACGTCGGTCTTGGCAACGAGGCCCGATCTGTCGCTGCTGTAAAAGGTACCGAGGCGGGGGTCGTCTGAATACAGCGACCAGATGCTCTCGTCGTGCATGGTAAATGTATACACGCAACGACCACCCCTGACGCTCCACATCTTGATCGTCTTGTCGGCACTGGCGCTCAAGATGGTGTCACCCACATCATCAATCAGGATGGCGCGGATATTGTCTACGTGGCCGACGAGGTTGGAAACCTTGGAGCCGGAGCGTGGATCATAGAGTTTGACCGTCTTCTCGGGTCCGCCACTGGCAATGAGGTTGCGGCCCACTGCGAGAGCGTAGACGGATCCCTTCTCCGTAGTCTCTTCGCCCTTTGTAACCTCGAGTGTCTGGCCCCCGCCGTTGAGATCCCAGAGACAAATCTTGCGGTCGAGGCCGGCCGAGGCAACCCAGTTGGCATTGACATCTCTCGGGGGCGTTGCGACGCATTTGATATAGTCGGCATGCTCTCCAATCTTGAGGGCGCGGTTGCCGCCTTCCTGAGAGTGTGGCCGCCAGACTTTGACGGTGAGGTCGGAAGATGCCGAGACTAATGCGGTGTTCTGCTGCGCCAGAGTGATGTCGTTGATCCAGTGCATATGCGCCTGCGTCTGCGCTCGGAATGTGGTGGTCGATTTGGGTGGCTTCGCGGATGCGTCGTCGGTGACGTCGGCTCGGCGATGCAGGTCAAGGTTCAGATCCCAGGCGCAAATCATGCCATCTCGACCGCCGGAATAGCTAAAGAAAAAGAAGGCCCATATATTAGCGAGGTTTTATTGTCTTGGACGCATACCCTGAGCAAGCAGCGCAGACTATACAAAGTTGAGAGTCGCTTACAGGATGGCGTTGTCCGGATCGACGGCGAGGCCATTGACACCAAGGCGATGTCCGCCAGTCGAGGACTTGGCATTTTCGAGAACTGGTAGGACAAGATCAGCAACTGTAAGCCAACGTCTCCCCCAAAGTTGATTTGTCCGGGCCCTTTCTACAGAGCTGTCGGTTCGGCGTCCGATATGCCATGGGCCGTCTGTCGCGTGCGGGGTGGGCTCACGACATGCATGTGCAAAGCCATCGAGCAGTGACAAATGCCGCCAGAGCACGGAGTCGCGGGGGTCTCACCGTAGCTGATCCTTTGACGCGCCTTCTTAGCCATGGCGAAACAAAGTCATAAAAGCAGCTCAGCGAGAAAGCGAGGCACGTCGAAGCTGTCCTGGGAGCGAATGACGATGGGCTCAGAAGCGAGAGAAGAGGGCCGCCTGGAGTCGTTGCGGATGCTACGCTGGGGAACCTTAGTCGGCGGTGGGAGCGGCTGGATTGGCCAGGCGGAGCTCCCCTGTAGGCCCTGCAGCAGTGCGGCCTTTAGCGCCTGCCGGTGTCATTCCACGTGTCTCTCAGTGGCTGTGGAGCAGCGCCGCTATTGATTCGCGAGAAAAGCGCAGCAAAGGCCAGTTGCAGCGCTTTTTTAGCCGGGAGTATTCCTGTAGCTTTCCCCAGGTGGGGGCCGCGGATTAGCGATCAGCGAGACCCCGAGCCCTGGGAAAAGCAGCTCGAGGTGCTGAAGATTGTCCCACCAGAGAGGTGAGTTGCAGCGGCATGAGATTAAGAGGTGGTGATGCGTGAGATGGGACTGAAACGGGCAGGCCATGGAGCTCATCGAAGCTTTACTAAGCAGACGCTACGGGTTCATAGAATTCGTGTAGCGAAATATATTGTGTGCGCCAACTCTCATAACTAATGGAGGTATCATGATTTGAAATGAAAAAGAAGAAGAAAAAAGAACGCTGTTCTCCGGTCTGCCATCGTCCCCTCCAACTCCCTTCTATACATGCAGCCAGGCTTCCGCTTTTCATCGTCGTATCGTCATTCGATCGTTCGCGCGTCTATAACACCACTGTCTTTCCAATCCAACGTCTCGAGTAATCCACGAAAGATTCGGCATATGGTATATCCAAAGCGATGGAATGATAAATACTTCGCGCGGACAGCGCCAATGTCGCCTTTTTGAGATTGAGGTAATTTAGCATGATGGAAAAATGCTGGTAGTAAATGAAATTATCAATCCGCTGGTGTAGTTGGGGTAGGTACACGCGTCGCTTTGCATGTCCGAGCTTGCCGCGTTGAGGTTGCTCCAAATATCGACTGCCGGCAAGCAACGCTCAGCAGCTTTGAAAAGGCACGTTATATCCCTTGCTTCGTCTGTGATGATGGCCTCTACATGATGACGCATTTGCATGAGCAGCCCATGGGGCACCATCGAGCAGAGTGGACTCGATTCTTGCCTTCGCATTGGGGGCAGTCCTCGGTGTCATATGCGATCTCCTCTCTCGGACCGGGGCAGTCCTCGCGATAGCATCGTGTGTTCCCTCTGGAGACCTGGTGCTTGCACCGGTATTCGATGACGCTGCGTGTACACATTGTGCTGGAGCCGGTAGTGCTGGGGTTGGTAGTGCTGTCGTTGAGAAGCTCGGACTGTCGCAGAGGGTGAAAAGCCGCGATGGCACGATCAGTTGGCGAGGTATGAAGGCGATGCTGTTTGCGAAAAAGGTGTTGTTCTTCTCGTAGATTATATTCACAAGTCAAAAGCTAGTCCCGCTCAACGGCATTGTCTCAGGGTCAACGAGCGTAAAGCGTAAAGCATAAAGCATGTGGAAAGCATAAGCATATACTACAAGTACGACACATCAGATGGAGGCGATGCACCGTTCTTGACCAAAGGCCACCTCCGGTATTTAACGTTTGATGGGACGACGGGCTGCGCGCAAAATAGCGACCCGGCGCACTGTTAGCTGATCTGATGCCAAGGGCAGATTCCGCAGCTACCGAGCCAAAAGGTACGATGGGCGTCGCTAGAAAAGTGGCCGTGGCGCGTAATCACTGCGGTTCGGGAACCCTTTGAGCCCCGAATGGAAGGATTTTTTTCTTTCTCATCGCACGTATGCACCGAGGAAGAGGCGCGCTAATTATTAGGTGAGGTACGCTGCCGGTGGCGGTGCCAGTTCCAGTCCCATTTCGAGTGCCTTCTCCAGTGCCAGAGCAAGCTATACGCACACGATACGAGTACGCAGTTCCGCAGCTTGTCTCAATCGAGGGCCCCTGGTGGCGCATGTGACTCGCTCATCTTTGTCCCTAGGAGTTTGCTGTGATTCATAGCCTGACTGGGCGGTCGGGATTCGCGATAGCCGCGGTTTGTGGTCCGAGTCTGGGGCATCATCGCATCGCATCGCAAAGAACTCGTTTAACGACTGCAAGGGACTTGTTCGATATCCACCTCGGAGGGCTAGTGACAGAGCGGTACAGAACCTCGAAAGGCCGAGTAGATTGCGTGGCGCCGGGCTATGAAACTGTTTCAAGGGCATTGAACAATAAACCCATGAGTTGCAGGTTAGGTGACATAGAGCAAGCTTGGCTTTGACTGGGATATTCACGATTCCCCCAGTCTCATCACACAACCAGCAAGCTGATGCTACTCTACGACTAAGCAGGGCATTTAAACTGCATCTGCCTAGCAATTTTGTAGTACTACTACTACTAGTGGTCAATACTACGTGCATTTCGTATAGTAGGGCGCTCCATGGATCATGAGATTAACTTTGGTCGCTTGCCGCAAGACTTCAATGCCTCTCGGTGATCCACAGGCCCAGTCAATTACGGATAATGCCAGAGTCGTATCCCAGACGGAGCACCGCGTACGAAAGCGGTAGCTGGAGCCTGTCTGTAATATCATCTGCAGCACCTTTAATCCGTTAGCACAGGGCTAGTCGCACAGCTTCTGGCAGCGCTTCAGGCCTGCCGGGATTGGCGCAATCCTGGCGGCGCAACCCCAAACTCCCCGGCGCATCGTTAATCCGGTCGCCATGAACTACACGAAAAATTGCTTCAATATCACGGCCGACGCCAGACCTTTCACCATCTTCTAGCCCAAAGGCAACCGACATTTACGGCCTCAAAGACGGGGCGCTTACTGTCTTGCCTTGACCCAGAGTGAGGCGACTCCCCCGGAACAGCGCTGCGACCGTCCAGCGGCTTCCTCTCTACTTTTGCGCCCGTTCCAGGCTGCACGTTCATTCTCTTTTCGAATCCCGCCAATAGTGCCCAAGTTGGCCTACTTTTCGCAAGTCGCATTGTGTCCAACGGTCTAAATCTATATCAATACAACCCGATCGCTAGTGGCTGTACATCTCTGATTACAATATTTGCGCGCGCGAGTCCAACCTGTGAACGTTGATTGTGCTGTGTTGGTCAAATACTATCTAGTACCTACTTGCGAGCTGCTGCTGCTGTCGCCGTACTGTCGATCGCTCGCTCGCTCTGGCTCTCAAGTCTGCCATTGACCGATCCTAGCTGCCCACTATTCGATCGCATTGTGACGTATAAAACAACGTTATTTCGACCTCAAACTCAAACTTCTGCTGTACCACATTAATCCGCCACCATGGCTGAACCTGCCCGCCCCGATATCCAGAGCATTCTGGCCGCGCTTGGTGAGACACTTAGATAGTTCTGTTATAGAGACTGGACCATGGACTAATAGTGCGCATCAGCTTCCCAGAGGCCACCATCGTCGACCTCAACTCAGACACCTCCGGCAGCAACCGGCGCATATCCAGCGCCGCCTGCTGGTGCGCCGCCGGCATCGTATCAGCCCCCGCCACCGGGTGTCGCGAGCTTCCCCGGTGGCTCTGGGCTGCCTGCTCCGGCGTCTAGCGGTAATGTCGATCTGAGCGCCCTTCGACCTGTCAACTCGGGAACTATGAACTTTGACGACATCATCTCGAAAGCGCGAGCCTTTGCGACCGAGAAGGGCATCACACCCTACGACCGCCCGCTTGTCTACGGCGCTGAGTCTCGAAACTCGGATCGATCCTACCGTCGATCTAGGTCGCGATCTCCCCCGCGAGGCGGTAACGAATACCACAATAACGGCAGTTCATATCGCGATGATCGCCGTGGAGGACAGGGTCGAGAGTATGGCCGCGATCGTTCTTATTCCCCCCCATCACGTGGCCGCACCTTTTCGCCTCGTAGTGGCGGCAGCGGCCGCGAAAGATCTCCTCTGAGAGGAGGCGATGACAACTCTGAGACTATCCAGATCGAGTCCAGCTTGGTTGGCTTGATTATTGGCCGCCAGGGCGAAAATCTGCGAAGGATTGAGGCCGACACCAACTGTCGCGTGCAGTTCCTGGCAGCTACTGATGGCGGCCCATTCAGACAGTGCAAGATCACTGGCCCGCGCGCACGTCGCGCTGAAGTTAAGACGGCTGTCAATCGCATTATTGAAGACAGCGGAATGGGAGCCCTTAACCGCGCCCAAGAAAAGCCTCGCGATCCTGCCAGAGGGGGAGCAGCAGCTTTAAGAGATGGCGAAGACCATATGCAAATCATGGTCCCCGATCGTACAGTTGGCCTCATCATCGGCCGAGGAGGCGAGACTATCCGCGATCTGCAGGAGCGATCTGGCTGCCACATCAACATTGTTGGTGAATCAAAGAGTGTCAACGGCCTACGACCTGTAAACCTCATTGGTAGCCGTGAAGCTGCTGCCCGGGCCAAGGATTTCATCATGGAGATTGTCGATAGCGACAGCCGAGGCGATGGCCCTGCCTCCGGCACCAAGAAGCCTGCGAGCGCTTCTCGCAACGATGGACCTCCGAGAGACTACACTGGCGGCGGCGCTGGTGACAAGATCACTGATGCGATATATGTCCCATCTGATGCAGTAGGTATGATTATCGGCAAAGGAGGCGAAACCATTCGAGAGATGCAAAACGTCACGGGCTGTAAGATCAACGTAGCGCAATCATCAGGCCCTGGTGAAGTTCAACGAGAGATTGCACTCGTTGGGACACGGGAAAGCATCGCCCAGGCCAAGCTAGCAATTGACGAAAAAGTAGATGCCGTGGTACGTTGAAAACGCCATCGCGTAGGCTATTTGATGAATGCCAGGCTAACATACAAGTAGCGACAAAAGAGCAGCGGTGGTGGTGGCGGCGGCCGTGGCCGTGGGCCTCAGGATGACCGGCCAAGCTATACCCACCAAGGCCCTGATTCCTCTACTAACCAACCTCCTCAGACTTCTTCAAGCGATGGCACAGATCCATATGCTCAATGTGAGTCCCTTCATACGGCTCTCACCCTTACTGGCCCTTACTAGCCCTTACTGACCAACGCTGATAGATGGTGGTTATCAAAACTACGTTGCTCTCTGGTACCAATCACTGATGTACCAGCAGCAACAACAGGGAGGACAAGGAACTCCTCCCTCTGGGGGCCCTCCTGCGGGTGCTCTCCCTCCTGGAGCCCAGTAATACTCGTTGATTGCGAGCAGCCGCGTGCTTTCGTGACTGGGTGTGACCTTGACACTGGGCGCTGGCCTAATAATTCGCAGATTGAGCGCCCCCTTGAAGATGCCTTGACTTGAACCAGCGCTACCACAAAGAAAACAAAAAAAATCCCTCCCGACTAAACTTAACTCACAAAAAAAGCCCACGACTATATGACACTATTCTTATGGAGTCCACGTTGTACTCACCATTTATATATACCCCTCACCCAAATCTCTTTCTTTCCTTCTTCTCAAGGATTGCTGATTTTCTTTTCTTTTTTCCGATTTTACGGCCCGGCTGATATGACAACGTACCGCCCCCTTTTCTCTTAGCCCGGTGACTTCCGGCGGGAAACTTGGTATTCTACTTGCGCGCTAGCAGTGCCCATGCCCGCTTACCGTGTTCCTGATTGCCGTATCGCCTCTGTACATATATGGTCCTGAGGTCAGTGTTCCAGCAAAAAGGACGCCAGGTTGACAGAGCTAAGTGACAGAATGCATTGCTTTCTGTGGTTGCAAAAGGGACCAGAAACCTGAGAGCCGTGACTTTTGGACTCGCTTTGACATGTCGACACTTTGCCGATCATGGATCGCTGACTGATCTGTTGCTGCGAGAATGACGTACCTTTCTGCTATGCATTCCTATCATGATGGCATTCTCTTTGCGGAACATGACGCCAAGGCATGACCTGTGTTTGTTTCACTACCTGATTATGGCGACTTGTGTCACAAACGCGAGTGTCTTTTCTACACTCAACTAGTTTCTGAAATCTATGAACAAAAAAAGAGGAAAATAAGAAGAGACAAAAACGAACACCGAAGTAAAGAGAAAAAAAGAAAAAGGACTACTGGATTCTTGACCTTGTTTTCTTATCTTCTACGCAATCTACGTAATTCAGCTGGACCCCTTGTTGCCTACGGATATACCTAAATATACCATCGGACAACTTTGGAACAAAGTCGAGTGACGAGAAATCTGCGCTGTCATTTGGCCTACTGCTAGTCTTGCACAGATCGTTACCAGCGCAAAATCACCTCTTTTCACTTTTAACCTATCTTTTTTATTATCACATTTTCCCTCTTCTTCTATTCTTGATTTGCCCTCGCCTGGTTGCGATGCGATGCCTCGATTGAGAGCTTTGCCGTACGCCCACACCCGGCTGGTTTGAAATGGGACGGTGATTTGATACACAAGGGGGCGGTGGAAGAAAGTGGCATTTGGAGTTTGAAGAGGGGAGAACAAGTTGCCACGATTTGTATACTAGTAGCTTAATCTGCTATATAGGTATGATAAAACAGCTTAGCTGCCGTTGTAAACGAGATGTTGCGGTGTGTAAAGGAAGCTGGCTAGAAACATCTAGGCCTTTTAGTCGAGCAGCCGGTGATGTGTCCCTTGCAGAACAGAATCTTGACGGTGCTCAGCCATTGGCGACAAAGGTTTCTAGTTGTCAGGCTGAAATACTATATCCGTGTATCGATGTGGCTAGCTGAGGCAGCGTGCATGCATATGTCTACTTGTGTACAAAACCGGCTGGCAGCGGCCCTGGAGGAGGATATATCTAAACCGCGATTGGCTTTATACTACGCGCACACATCAAGCGAGGGAATAGGAGGATGCATACAAGTGGAGATGAGCGTGGTCATACTGCGTACTATAAGCTATCGGCCCTGCAATGAGCGATGGGCGATGGCTTCTGGAGACTGGAGAGGCGTCCAATCGGATGGAGCTCGGAGGAGAAGCCGGGTGGACTATTGCTGCGTTTCATTTTGAGCGGATGTGCTTCCCCGTTGCTAGGCAAATCCTTCGGGTTGCTAGTTGTTGAAGGGCTGGTTTAATCATATATATAAGTGCCTAGTGGTTAGTAATATTGATATATATGCAGACCTTGATGGAGATGTGTATGTATGAGGACGGGTGACACGCGCCAGCTAGATACCTCTTATACAACATAGTTTGATGTTACTCTTACGCATAGTAGGGGAGTGCAATGGCTGTGCGACTGCGTATTCATTTGCCTTTGGATGATGAAACCTGCTAATGGCGTGTGGCCACTGGCGCCGGCCGAGGGAGGCATCTTCAGCTGGACAGGGACCGGGGGTCGTCGATACAAGTGCCGAGATTCTCTTGCTTCTTGAGAATAAGTTACTCGTCATTTTTTGGTGTCTTTGCAGTTGCGGTGAGAGCTCTCTTTCTTGCCTATTGAAATGTGAAGATGTGAAAAATGTCTTTGATACAGTATATCCCTTGGATATGGCGGAGAGAGAGCTAAGCTCCAGTCATAATGCGCTATCACATATTGATCCCGTGTACTGCGTTTGAGCGGGATGACATTGTTATATGCCAGGATATGTTGCGCTGGACAACGGGTACACAATGCTGGGCCGCAAGAGCCACCTTTTTTTTTAATACAGAGGCTCAAGATTTGGGGGGTGCAATGTCTCGGGCTTTAAGAGCTGAACGGCGACCTGGATCTTGGCATGCGTCGCCAGCATGCGAAATGGGTGATTCAGCTCTGTGGAGGAGCGCGTGTCCTACCCGCCACTTTATTCCGCCCTCTTCGTCTTCTGCCGCTATTGGGCTGAGATTCCTTAACCCCCGTGCCTTTTGGAGTAGTTATTTGCTGTAGTTGAACAGCCATTCATGTACAGAGGGGGGCAGTTGAATAAGGCGTCTTGTCGGCCCCTTGCGCATATAAAAGTACGTGGCTGCTGCAGTATCATGCAATGTAAATCTGCACGCAGCCAGAGCCAGACAAGGTTGCGAGTGTCACAAAACGAGCAGGGTGCTGTGCTGCCAGGCTCTCTACATCTTCGTCGTTTCGTCTTCTGTGTGCACCATCACGACAATGGCCGGCCGCAGAATCTCGCGGGCCTGAGTCTGGGTGGCCGCAGAATCTGGCCGCAGTAGGTCGGGTTGCATGTGACTTGCCTATGCCTGTGCCTGTGCCTGTGCCTGTGCTCGTGCTCTTTGAAGGATTGAGTTTTCTTCTTTGCTTTTTCCGCACCCCTGCTGTGTGGCTGCAACAGTGTGGGCTTTTCTTTTCTTTTTATGCAGCCGGCGTACAAGTAGATGATGCTCGGTGCTCTATTCAGGCATGCTCCCGGCGGACGGGCGGGAGAGAAAGAGGGCAGGCAAGACATGCAGCGGCCTGTCAGCGGTTGGTGCGGATAAAGGCGTCTGGTGTATGCGTTGGGTTTGAGAGGAGGCGAGTCCCGTAGCTGCTGCACAGATCACTGCAGTAGCAGTAGTTGAGTTGCTACGACGGAAGCCGTGCATATAGACACCATTGCTCTTATACGAGTAGAACTGTATGTCAGGATAGAAGGTAGTGGCAGTAATGGCTGTAGTCGCTAAGAGTAAGCTGCAGCCTCAGGCGGAAATGGCCAAGCGTTGCTGCTGACCTGCCTCGTCAATCAACCGCCAGAAACATCCTCTTGCATCTCTTGCATCCTTGTCCAAACTCAGGCTCGTGCAGCCAGCAAGGCAGGCAATAACTGCCAAATGCAGGCCAGCAAACGCTGCGTACGGCTAAGGGTATGACAGAAGCCCCGTTCTAGAGGGCAAGTTGGATCCTGGCCCCGTCAGAATCACGCGAGGGCCCTGTCAGTTCATCCATCGTCCGCTAATCTGTTGGTCGATCTACCGCTCACCACCTCGCAGACCTCGCAGCTGTGTACAAGTAGACGTATGGAGCGCATATCGCATCGTATCGAATCGGCAATATAACATACTTTTGCACAGAGGCATGGTGGCGCCGAGCCTCCCCTCTCGTCCCGCCCATCCGCCCGCCTTGGAGGGCTACACCACAAGAACGAAGAGGGAGCCACCATGGCTGGCCAGCATTCCCTCTCTTGATTTGATTTTTCGTCGCTTCTACTCGTAAACGGCCATAGCCCGGAAGGAATCCAATGGCCATCTTGGCGGCTGCAGCATGGTCCCACTTGCTGCACGTCTGCTTTCCGCCCTCTGATCCCTTTGCAGAGTGCGGAACAGGCCTCGCTCTCGCGACTCGTGACAGCTGCAGCAATCGATAATGCATCAGTTTTTTTGCCTGTTTGGGGGCCCAGCTATGACATCCCGTGCCAAAACTAGCAGTCTCTCGGCGTCTCAGGTCTCAGGTCTCAGATCCAAGTGGCGAGCGCACAAGTGTGGCTCTCGAGCCGTGTCTGTCGTCGTGGTACGGGACAGGACGAGCCTCGGGTAGTGGTACCCTTATGTGGCTGCAGCATCATCATACCATCAGCTCCGAATATGGCCAGAGATACATGGATGGTCAGCAATCTGTTCTGCAGTGGCCAAGTAGAAGTTTGTACATATGACTGCTTCAGACATACATACATTTGGCGTGTGCATACTTGTACAAACTAACAGAGAGGCTAGGTCTTGCATGCATGCAAGACACGCACCCCCTATGCCCTCTACAGGCCCTCTCTAAAAAGGGAAGACGAGATCGATCTCCTTCTATGGATGCTTGGACGTCCAGATCGCGCACGGGCTGGCTTTCAAGGCCGGCAAGGCCCCTTGTGAGCGAGTCGGTCAGTCGCCTAATGGACGCCGACACTGTCTTGTATTGCATGCAAACAGCAAGACTCCCTCTTGAATGAGTTGAACGAGTCCCTCCTGAATGATCCTCTCCCTACCGTCTGTTCCGATACCTTTTGATAACTCTAGCCGACGCAGCTTGGCCTGCCCCGGGTTCAAACATGGAAGCTAGAAGCCCGGGGCCCATAATTCTCTGGTGGGCTCAAGACTAGACAGACGCTGCGCGAAAGGCCGAATATGATAGGTGACAAAGAGGTTGCTGCATCCATCCTCAGCCGTTGTGCGGTGCGACGTATGCAGGCAGGCATTTTAATTGTGCCTGTTGTCACTTTCTGCTCTCGAGGTACACGGGAGGGCTGCCTTTGTAGCAGCCATAGTAGGTACCTCCCTACTCGTAATGGGCTCTTCTCAGCCATGCAAAGATTCGACGGGGCGTTTTCACAAGTATACAAGTATACATGTATGCGCACATCGATCCATTCTTGACTTGATGCTGTTGGTTGCCATGTCTTCACCACTCTTCCGCACCGAAACTTTGTTTCCGCACACAAGTCAAATTATTTGCTCATCTGCCCCCTTCTTTTTTCATTCTCCTCATTTGCTCCTTTTGTGTTCTCTTTGTTGTCAACGAGGGCATGATCAATTAATATTGCTCTTCTCGCCATTCCTCGCACATCACATGCAGCGACCCGATTGTCCAAGTGCTGCCGTCTCTCATACAAATGAACAATAGCCGTTATTACTTGTCAGCCGTGTGACTTTGACAGCACAGAACCAACTCAATTACGACACGGGCTCCTCGTGCAACAAACATTTTCATTTTTTTCTTCTCATTTAATCGACCAACGCAACTTTCTGATTGAAGCAGAGGGGCAAAGAATTACGTTTGATCCTCTCCGCAGAGAGATCTGAATGGAGGCCCGTGTGTCCACCTCTACTAACACCATTTTGTCGACTTGTGTGAGCCCACTTCCCCTTGTCGTTGCTTCACAACCTCATAAGCTTTGTAACCTATTTACAACGCGGACGACACATCTAACATCTGCCTCAGTTTCTACAGTCTCATTAATCTTCATTCTGCCTCTATGCAAACAATTTTCATCTCACTTTCATCTGTTTCTCCTTGGGCGCCACGACTGCGAGCATCTCAATATATCTTGGTTTGATGGACGATACACCCATGCTCGAACATAATTTCTGAGCCGTATCTCGAAAGTCACTTCCAGCTACCAACGACATGTGTCGTCTAGTCATTTTTACCGGCACTTGCACCAAGTGTGGCGAGGACCAAGTATGGGAAGAGCTCACGCAAGAATTATCATGTCTCCAGGCAAAAAACAATGGGATTTTTGGAGACTGCTCAAACGGTGTGTTCCAAGAACGACATGAGTTCGACCAAGAGTGCGACCAATGCACTGAGGAGGATGAAGGAGTCGGCGATGTAGGTGAAGAGGCAGCGGAGGACCTCCTTGCTCATGGGAAGCGGCTCGCTGAGGAAGAGCAGTCAAATGACTCGCGGAAGAAAGCCAAAACCAAGAGTTAAAAACCGAAAAGAAAACCAATCCAAAAAAAAAAAATTCAAGTATCAAAACATTCCGACACGGGCCAGCCTTTTTTCTGTTTTACGACGATTGCCTTGATTGCCTTACGAGCGAGCGAGCGCCGCATACAGCTGTTCTTTTGAACCCCCTCTGGGGTTCCAGCATTCGATTCTTTTGGAATATATATGTGCGATGGGGGGATATGGTATGGTACAGGGCGTTTATGGAGTTAAAAGAGGTTGATCTTGGGCCGTTGGTAACGGATGACCTTGATCGGGCTCAAATATCTGGGAATGTCTCCCACTCGGCATTCAGCATTTTTAATAACGGGCGGCATTATTTTGAAATAAGAGAAGACGTTTACATCTATATTCATACTAGGGGGAAAAATCGTACTTTGAGACGATGAGTGATGAAGACCATGTCAGCTGGATGTGGTTGCTGAGTTGAAGTTGCCCCTTGATGGCATAAAAGAAGTCACCAGAGCACTATCATCAAATCGCTGTTATCAATCATTACTATCAATTCTAGCTTCATGGCTTACACTGTCTACCTTTTTATCCCGGGTGTCTATATCTATGGACAAACGCCATGCGCCTTGCTATTCCTTTCCGTTTCTATGCTCATTTCCGATCCCTTCGTCTTATCGGTCCATCGTGGCGCTGCTTGCCTCGTCTTCCATCTCCCAGCATCTTGCAAATCATCCATCCTCACGCCTGGCCAGTCTTTTCGGCCTCGATTTCGGCCTCATGCCACGTCTCCTTTACTACCTGCCAATATCTTTGACTCTCTTTCCTTACAAGTGACACATGCTCTCCACCTTCAAACTTCTCTTTCCGTACCTTGAAGCCAGATTCTTCCGCCCGTTTCGCATGATCTTCGACCTGGCGCCAGTCGATGATGGCGTCCGCCGTTCCGTATAGATAGGTCCTTTGTGCTTCTCGGGGGAGCAGGCTTCCTCTGCGCAAGGCGTCGGCATTGAGATTCTGAGCAGGTCGGGTAAGGCGAAGCTTATATATCAGCCAGGCGACGGCGATGACAAAGTGCACCAAGGGAGAGGTCCAGCGAGGCAGAGACTGGAGGAGCGCTTTGTGGGTGCTTTTCCAGACGAAGTTGCCTGGACACGAATCTAGACAGAGGGCATATCGAGGGATGATGAGCTTGTTGCCGGCACTGTCGCTGCCGAGCTCCTTTCTCAGGAGTTCTCGGATTCTTGCGGCTGTGCTGACGCCGCCGTTAGAGAGGATGTGTAACAAGACTCTGGGTCTGCTGCTGCTACTCGTGGCCTTTGTCTCTGGCTCTGCGAATTGTCTGAGGATTCGGATGGCCGGCGGGATATGTCTGCGAGCGAGGCTTGGCCAAAAGACGTGCGATGCAGGGGAGCGGATGAGGAGAATTCGGGACGAGGGGAAGAGGGCGCGGTGTTGGGCAATGTATTTTGCTATGTGGACGTCTCGGGCACCCATCCAGCTGAGGACGAGGATGAGTTCTGGATGGCGGCGTTGCTGCTCGATTGTGACGGCATCGTCGTTTTCGGAGTGGGTGGCGAGAGGAATAGCATCTTTTGGACAATAGTATGATACGGAAGAGCTCAGATGCTCCATAAACGACAAAGGAGGCTCCTTGTTTAGAAGCAATGTCTTTTTCGAAGCCATTGTGACCCCCATGGTGGTGTAAGTCCTTTTGGGCCGTAGTACAAAGGACGGCTTCGTTTCGGCCAAAGAAGAAACTTGACGACAACAACGAATAACCCTCGCTCCTCGCCCTAACCCCCCCTGCATCGCATATCTGAATAAAGAGGAAGAAGCAGTTAGAGCTACATGGCGGCGAATGTGGCCAATATCAAAGGGCCGAGATGCACGCGGCAGAGCGACAGCAAATGAGGCCGGCATTTTGGACAGACAAAACGGGTCCAGAACCATGCATTAAGACCAATTGGCTCTAAAAGGGATATGCGGGCTGGATTGATTGATTGGGTTAATATCGCAGAGGTAGCCCAGGTTGGCAGGAGATGCGACTGGCTGGCAGATGGGGAGCTGAACAGTAGCTTTGGAGATGTGCACCTTTTTTTTTTTGCTAGTATTGCCGAGACTTTTTATTTTGTTTTCATAATCTTCTTTTTAATTAACAGTTGTCAGGAAAGCATGCACTGGCTATTAGAAGCATTTTATCTAGTTCCACTTGTTTGACGGCTATTCCCACTTCTTTCCTTGTTGGAGATCTAACCTCGGTCTGTTAGAGAATGGCCTTGGCGATAGACCGTTGAGAAGCGGTGCTGCCCGGCGACTTTTAGGTGTATTTTTTTCGATTTTTTTTTAACTTAATGACGTGCTATACGCCTTTTGAAATTGACAAGACCGGGGAAATGGAGGCAGATTAGTGCCTTTTTTTTGGCTGTTAGTTTAGACCTGGATCCACTGTTGGGATAGATCGATCGTGAAGCAGGGTTCCCATGCTGTGTGGGTGGTTAGAATGGGATTTCTCGGGCTTGTTGTGTTTCTAGCTTGCTGTTATGCTTCTTTTTTTTAGCTAATTATTAGTGGCATTATTTGAAGCTGCAAGATTCGGAGAACTTAAAGTTATCCACTGCAGCCGGTGTTAGTTATCGAGCCGAGCCATAATGTAATTGCGCCTTTCTGCCTTGTCGTTACTCTTATTGGTGCTAATGCCGCATAAATACTATATATTTGGGACTAAACACAACATGAAAGCTGATTTTCTCATCATGTAAGCGAGAAGGGGGATACAGATGGCGTACTCAATGCCACTGGGCATGCCGGGTTGACGAAGGGCACCAAGAGGGTGTCACAGAAACAAATGGAGAGCTCGACGGAAATGAAAGGCCTGGTCGTAGAGCATGTATGATATGGTAGCGTATGGGCTACCTTTCATGATACAAGACTCGATGTTTTCGAAGAGTTAGTACATCATATCAGATGGGAAGGTGCAGCATCTCGATACCTTGGCCCGACGGCTGGTATTCGCTTCGTGGTAGTGAAGTTGTACAAGACTCCCTTTATTTATTCTCTGAGAGACCTCGGCGACACTCGGCATGCTTGTTGAGGATTGTAATAGACATACTCGAGTGCTTCGAGGCGAGTGTTGTCAATGGCCTATCATGTATGAATTTGTAGTTTTTATTGCTTAAAGCACAATTCTTATTTGGAGATCTATCAATGGGCATCATATTAAGCATGGAATGAACTGCATACAAAATGCAGAATCCAAGCTATACAATTCAGCAAAACTACCCACAGCTCGGGGCGAACAAGACTCGGTCGATTAGGCTGTGTCTCGGGAAAGGCATAAGGTAGCAAGATCTGTGATACCGGGACGGGAGGAACATGAAACAGGTTCAAAGCAGAAAGCAAACATTGATCGATATGAAAGTACGACGTCGTCGGTTGGGCTGAGACTACATGTATTCACATCGCAGTGGTTTTGGCTCATCTGAGCAATACATGTATACCACAGTCTAATGACCCCTTTTTTGCTTTGTTCCTCACAGGCGAAGGCATATGCATATCAAGAAAGCTGTTTTCCAATAGCCACTGCAGCTTTTTGCTCCATTGCCTGCATTGAATCGGAGAATCAACAAATATAGCTTTCTTGATAGCCATACACTACCCTCATCTCCTCATACAAAAGACTCGATAGTCTCTCCAAGCCTATTTATTCAAAGAGAACCACAGACAAACAACATGACATTACTATTCTTGCCTTCGAGGACCGTCTCGACGTTCCACCCGTCCGCCAATTGCACAACTTGAAGTTACCCAGCCGTTTGATGCGATTGCCGAGTGAAACAGGTGGCAGGTGTTGCACGGCTTCTGAGCTGAGCGGCCAGCTGTCAAAAAGCTGGCCGCTCGTCTCGTCTCGACTCCTTTCTTTTTTGTTTTGTTTCATAGTACGCCCGACTCTATGGGCTTCTTCGCTCTTCTCTCTCTCTGTTTCCTTGTTCTTCCATCTTCGTGGCTCGAAGTCATCGGTCCTCTTTCCCCCGCAGCTTTGTGAAGCATCATCAGTTTCCTTGCTGTCCATCACTTCCATCTCCTCATCATACAGCATTATATCATCTGCTATATTTCCCACTCGTCATGATCATCATGAAGGCCCTTCAGTTGGCCTTCTGTCTTCTGGGCAGCGTCGTCATCACGGCATCCTGTGCCAACCTCCCCCGGGTCAGACGCCATGCTCCAGACTGGGACCTCGCAAAGCCCATGAACGGCCTCAGCTTTGAGAGAGCCAAGGCCATCAAGGAGCCGTCCAACGATCGCACCACGATGCACTTCTCGCACCTCAAGGGCATCAAGGCAAAGCCAGGCCAGCAGCACTCAGGCGTCTCTGCGCTCAGCCGCCTTCGCAGCAGCAGCACCCCGGGCTCCATCAAGCAGTCGTTCCAGAACATCTCTGCCCTGACCGCTGCCTCCACCCAATATGCCATCCAGTGCGGCTGGGACGGCGTCCCCGTCTGGCTGCTCTTCGACACCGGCAGCTCCGATACGTGGGCGACCAAGACGGGCTTCAAGTGCTCGGACGGCACCGGCGATTCGCACAACGAGGCTGCGTGTGGTTTCTCGACGCCGTACATCGACGGCTTCGGCCACGGCCAGATCGACGAGCTGCACTTCTACCTCAAGTACGGCTCCGGCGAGCACATCTCGGGGCCCATGGGCTACAGCGACGTCTCGTGCGGCGGCGTGTCCGTGTCGAAGCAGCAGGTCGGGCTCGCCAACAACACGTACTGGCACGGCAACAACGTCACCGTCGGCATCCTGGGGCTTGCGTATCCGGCCATCACCAGCGCCTACTATGGCGACGTTGGCCAGGAGGCGCCGTGGAACGCCATGAGCTACACGCCGTTTCTCACCAGCGCCATCAGCCAGGGCACCATTGATCCCGTCTTCAGCGTTGCCCTGATCAAGAACTCGACGGATGGCGTGATAGCCTGGGGAGGCTTGCCGCCGATGGACTGGCAGTTTAGGGGATACGCAAAGACGGATCTCATCATTGTAAGTAGCCGGCGTGATATGATACTGTTTTGACAACTAAACGTGGCGATTGAATGCTGAATGTGATGCTCTAGGCAAATCTTGTTGGCCAGCCGGAAACTGCGTGGAAGTACTCGTTCTACACGATTGTGCCTGACGGCATACGATGGGACCAGACGACGGACACCACAAAGTACCCGTATATTGTCGACACGGGCACGACGATGCTCTATCTGCCCCCTCGTAAGTCCCTTTCTGTTCCATACAGCAACTATGCAATACTGACTGTTAATTTCTCCAGCCCTGGCCGAGTCCATCGCCAACTCCTTCCAGCCGCGCGCCGTCTACCTCTACCAATGGGGCACGTACTTTGCGCCCTGCGACGCCATCCCGCCGCACTTTGCCATCATCATCTCGGGCGTCGAGTTCTGGATCAACCCGGCCGATCTGATCTACCACGATCTGGTCGACCCGCTGACGGGCTACTGCGCCATTGGCATCGCCAGCGGCGGCCCGGGGCCGTATATTCTGGGCGATGTGTTTCTGCAGAATGTGCTGGCCGTGTTTGACGTTGGCGCAGCCGAGATGCGGTTCTACTCGAGAAAATGAGGCACTTGTTGTTGCAATGGATGGTTTCTATTTTCTTCTATTTTCTCTCTTCTTTCTTACTCTTCTTGATTTGTCAATTGTGCGACCTGGAAAAGGAAGCCTATCGGTTGGTTTGACAGGATGTTAAAGCTGCAGGAATCTTGTTGGCTCTCTTTTCAAGGTGAGAGAAGCCAGGAACATTATTTCACAAATCTATACAATGATTTTTCACCTGATTAGTTATTTTTTTTGTCTCGTCATTTCATCATTTCTCCTCAGTTCATGACTCGGTGCCAAAAGTATCAAATCAAAAGCTCTGGAATGTGCAGCTCCTGAATTGCAATGCAAGGGGGTGGTTTTTGAGTGCTTATCAGCTACTGCTACTTCGTAGTTCCTTGTACTAATAACACTGCGTAGCTCAAACCCACTGGCGCCCCCATCTGCCATTATCAGACTTTTTGCGTGCTTTGATTGAGTCAACCTCATGTTTTCTTCTTCTGCAACCGTTATTCTATCTGCAGCACAACTCAAAGTATTCTTCTTCTTTTTTTTCTCTGTTGCCTTACTCACGTCTTTTTTATACAACGTTGAAGTCGCTCACCAGGGTGCGAAGACTACGCGGTATTTCTTCAGCTTTCCTTGAGGCTTTCTGCCAACCAGCAGCGCAAGGACTAGTTAAAAGGAGGAGGAGAGAGAGAAGACACAACAGCACGACGACACAATCTCGACGCAAACATGATAGGCGTCGCTGCTGGGCCGCCGTCAAGGCCTTCGGGGCCTGCGGGCAGGGCGAGAGCGAATACGTGGAGTTTCAGCAAGGTGAGAACGAGCGGGATATCGTGACGTCGACGGGTCTCTTTCTGGTTTTTTTTTTTTTTTTTGCCTTCTTCTGCTTACTTGCACATCTCCTTACGAATCCTACTTCCTAGCTTAGTGACTAGGACGTGGTAGTCTTACTATTCACAGAGTCCGAGCTGCATACAAAGTCGCTGGTCAAGTGACTGGAGATGACAAGACAGTGGTTGCAGATTAGTTGCAGACGCAGACGCAGGCGGTGAAGGCAGAGGACCCAAGACAACGACTCCATCGCATTGGGGCGGTTCCACCAGCAGAGCCGTGGCGAGGAGGCTTTACACAGACGAAGCAGACACGAAGCTCGGGATAATTCACGGGGACGGATCCTGGCAATTCTTCTGTCGAGAGGACACTTCATCCAGGTGGTTGGTCTGCTTTGCGCTCAGGCCATTCACACGCAACATACGAGATGAGCCTTGATCCCATGATTCAACCTTTTCCCTTCATTTCTCTCGGATAACCCCGGAAGAAAGGCAGCCAGGGGTGCAGCACAGCGTTCCTGCAGAGGCGACCACTGCCTGTGGCCCAAGATGCCCGAAAGAGGCAATCATGGAGACGACCCCGACGTGGAGAGATCAGGACCATCGGTTATGATCGATTCAGCAGTCCATCTGCGAGTTGCGGCCATTGGGCCGCTTGCGATATGGCGAGATTCGACGGCAAATGGGTCGACGGCCGGAATCTGGAGAAGAAAAGCACGAGAGGATTGGAAAGCCATTGGCAATCGATTGGCAATCGAAATCTATCCGCGCCTCATTTCGCTGAGCACCGGTCACCTGCCCACGAAAACGAAGCGCTTCGAATCGGAACGTCGAGACGGGCCTTGGCGTCTGGCCGCCGGGACGATTCGGGGACGACTCGGGGACGAGAGCTGGCGCTGTCAGGGGCTGGCCGGGCAAAGGGCTGGCGCCCCGCAGCGCACTCCAGGTGCTAGAGCGCTGCAGCTGGTGTTGAGCCCCCCTGACTGGACGCCGCATTACAGCGAGGCACAGCTCCTTGGAGCAGCTCCAATTCCCCAGAGCGGCCCCCACTGCAGGCTAGGCGGCACAGGGGATGCGAGAGCCGCCTGACAGAATCAACCACGCACGATGGAGCAGTGGTAATTACTTGGTGCTCCGTGCTATAAGCAGACGCATCACGAGGCATGCCGACGGCAGTTTGAAGGGGCAAATGGCATGAACAGGAGAGGCAGAGAGACGAGTTTGGCCACGGCAATCCGGGGTGTACTTCCTCAAGGCATTTGATTGAATGCACATCCGAGCTTGGATGCAATCCGTGCTAGAATAAGGAATCCGAGGTACACGGACAGGCTGGGCAGGGGCCTTCTATTCTCCCAATTTTCTTCCATTTCCCCTTCCGTTGTTTTTCATTCTGTTTCAGGGCCCCCCTTCCCTAGGTAAGCGCGGAAGGTACATTCATCGACTCGCTCTCACCGAGCCCGATGCCGTTGCCTGCCTGCCTCCGGAGAATTTGCTGGTCTTTTTCGGTGCCTGTCCGCATGTCACGCTGCTCCTTCCCCTGGCATCCAGTTTTCTTTATTACTGCTGTCATTGCCGGATTATCACACACCTGCCACCTCTCTGGCTGTTCCTTCCTGTGGAAAAGAATCTAGAGCTTAGTGCTTGAAAGACCTGCCGTTGGATACTAAGCCTAGACTTTCCTCCAAATTTGAAGTCTAGCACCTGCCTACAGCTTTGCTCGGCGTGCTGCACTTGCACGATCCGATACGTGTACCTTGATAATCCGGGGTATTCTGTATCTGGCAGTCACGAGCAACCACCACCGCCGCTACTCGGTACTAGGCAGTACTTCTGGGCGCCGATATACTACAACTTGGCCTTGCGGCGTGCTAAAGTCTCCTCTTTTTTCCCTCCAGCTTTTTGGCAGCGCCGTCTCCGCAATCTGCATCATCCCAGGACTGCAAGCTTTTTACGCCCATCGTCATTATCACGGCCGCGAAGCAAGCTGCAGCTTTTGCCGGGGTGCGCCTTTACCCCCAATCACGGCCCTCTGCTGCGGTGCTACCCGCCTGCAGCCCTTTTTCCCGGCGCTGCGTCGCTGCAGGCTTGCCTCGGCTGTGGGCTGTTTCGACCACTGCGGCCTAGTGCCCATCAGCCACTAAAGCGGCTTGACGTCGATAGAGCATCGACTCTTTTGGCCTGGAGCTGCTGAACTGCCGCACACCCTCACGCGCGCACCTGGATTGAGCACCCTTTCACGCAATTCTACGTTCCCGGGCCCTTCGTCACGCTCTGCTGCTGCTGTTCAGCGCTCTTCGGTCACTGATTGACTCTGACCTTCGCCTATTCTCTGTTCAGCCACTCTCACGCAACCCACGGCCAACATCTGCGTCGCCTGCCTCTCAGCCGCTTCTATCCATCACCTGGCCTCATTCACTTTTGCCTCGTCTCAAGAGAGATCCGAGGATCAAAAGCCATCCTCCACCGTTGCTTTTGCTACAAGCTTCTACTGCTGCTACTGCTGCTACTGCCTCTCCTATTCCTGCTGGGCCCTCATATGTATCAGCCGCCACGCCGGATGCCTCTGCTATCACACCCCAAACACCGTATCAGCATACTTGATCTTAGCAAACAGCATCGCCAGCTCCATCATCGTGACAATGCCGTCCAAAACTAACAATGGCGTGGGGATCCAGGTCGAGGACACCAAGATATGTGTTGTCATGGTCGGTCTCCCGGCCCGCGGAAAGAGTTACATTGCCCAACTAGGTATGCTTGTTCCGGATATTTCTTCATCTTCTTTTCCTCTCTTTCATTTTGGCTTCTTCTGAGCTTTGCGGGAACGGGGCAATGGCCCAGTCCCGACATATGCCTATCCATGTACACATGCACGCACGCACTCCCTCACGCATCCATTGAGCCGAATGCTTGCCTTCAGATCCTGTTGCATTATGACGGTCTCTTCCCCTCTCTTCTAGCGTCGGGAAGCTGCCTGATTTTCTCCAACTTCTCACGCCACTTTGTATAGACTATTGGGAGCTTGACTGACATTGACTTTTCGTATTCCTTGTTCGGATATATAGCCCAGAGATATTTGCAATGGCTGTCAATTCCAGCAGCGACTTTCAATGTCGGCAACTACCGGCGTCATGACGCTCCACAGCCAACGGCCGACTTTTTCGATTTCAGCAATCCCGAGGGTGAGCGGAAACGCCGTGCCGCTGCCGAGGCCGCCGTAGCTGACATGCTTGCCTGGTTCCGCACCGGCGGCGTTGTTGGCATTCTGGATGCGACCAATTCCACCAAGGAACGCCGTAAATGGGTCTATGATACGTGCACTGCCCATGGCATCGAAGTTCTGTTTGTCGAAAGCAAATGCGATGATGAAAAGACCATCATGGCCAACATCCGTGACGTCAAGCTGACAAGCCCCGACTACAAGGGTCAAGATCCAGAAGAGGCGGCTCAGGACTTTCGCAATCGGATCAAGCACTACGAAAAGGTCTACAAGACTATTGATGGCGACAAGGATGAGGACAACTACACCTACTTGAAATTGATGAATGTTGGCAAGCAAGTCATCATCAACCGTATCCAAGACTATCTCCAAAGTCGCATCGTCTACTACCTCATGAACCTGCATATCCGACCGCGATCAGTTTGGCTATCAAGAGTGAGTTACTATATTATAAACCATGGCTTTCCACCTTCGTTATCTAACTGCTTGTCAACAATAGCACGGCGAGTCTCTATACAACCTGAGCGGACGTATTGGCGGAGACATGCTTCTGTCTCCCCGAGGCGAGCAGTACGCTAGGAAGCTGCCGGACTTGGTACGAGAGTCTGTGGGAGTAAGTTTCAATCCCTATCATAGTTCATATGAGATCCTTCATACGTGTCTTTATATGTGTCTTTAGAGTACATATCGCGAATTGGGTACTGACAATAGTCAAGGATGACCGCCCTCTAACGGTGTGGACCTCAACATTGAAGCGTACCATTGCCACAGCCCGTTTCCTCCCAGCGCACTACAATCAGTTGCAATGGAAGGCGCTGGATGAATTAGACTCTGGTGTGTGCGACGGCTTGACCTACCAAGAAATCAAAGACCGCTACCCCGAAGACTTTGCGGCCCGCGATGAGGATAAATACAACTACCGATACCGTGGTGGCGAGTCGTACCGTGACGTGGTTATCCGCTTGGAACCAATCATAATGGAATTGGAACGTAGCGAGGACATTCTCATTGTGACTCACCAAGCGGTATTGCGCTGCATCTACGCATACTTCATGAAGAAGGATCAGGCTAAGAGCCCCTGGATGAACGTGCCGCTTCACACTCTCATAAAATTGACACCAAGGGCGTACGGTACAGAGGAAGTTCGGTACGAAGCGCATATTCCAGCTGTGAGTACTTGGCGTGGAAAGGGAAGTACTGCCAAGCATGAGAATCCCACTCCAGAAAGCCTGTGAGGCAAGGAGTGAGAAAGGAATTATATGGAAAGGAGGGAAAGGAGGGAAAGACAGGACAAACAAAATTGTAAGCATACAAGTTCATGGATGAACCGAGAGTATCCGGAGTTTGGGGGAGACGAAGGGATAAAAAGTGCCGACCAACGGCACAAAACAAGGCTAGTATACCATTTTACGCTTGTTCTCATGTGGTTTTGGATCGGAAATGGAGTGCTTTGTACACGGACTGCATGCTCATCGCCAAGGACAAGAGAGTGAGTCCAAAACGCTCATTCGACTCTAAATAAAAATCAATACCTTATCAACGCTGTTTGCTCTATTCTGAAGGATATATGTGCAGCTTGAGAGCGCTCAGGAGTCACTGCTCTACTGAGATATTCTATGCCAATGTGCGATGAATATGCGTCTTTGATTCTGATTCACAGTCGTTTTCTGCGCGTCTGCCCATTCAAAAACGGCTTCTGTTCACTCTCGTACGCAAACATGGGCATTGTCACGATATTTGTCCGATTCAAGGTGAATCGCCATTCTAAGCAAAGATTTAATTCAATAGCTCTCCATCCCCTCGCCCTTGGGCAATGAGCAATAAGAGTTGGCGTTGTTATATCTGTCTACAACAAAAAAAAAATAACTGATCAGCATCTTCAAGCGTCATGGCATTCGTATCCCCCATTCTCGGCGTCGGGATCCAGCACTCTCGGCAAATCCAAATCCATTATCCTGCCATCGTTCAGCAGCCGGTCATACCTATTGTTCCGCAACCTCAGTTTCTACTACAGCCCCAGATCCAAGTCTATCAGCCTCCTCCTGTGAGCATGATGGTGCCAACAATGGTAGCCCATTCTCCTATTTTCAACCCTCCTTATTTCATCGTGGCGTCTGCTCAGCCATCGCTAGGGCCCGACACGCATCTACCCAGCGGTATCTCATTGCGGGCTGTCTTTTATGGGCACCCATCCGACGACGATTATACTCTCCCCATGTGCATCTCCAGCACGACTTATACAGAGTGCGCATTACCGAGTAGGGATGCCCTGCTTGCGGAGATAGCGATCTGGGCTGGACACCATAACCTTTCGATTAGGCATCCGGGTGGACGGATCGATCCTCTTAGGGTCAAGCTATATGTCTTGCCGAAGAGTGCCAGTTCCAGAGGGCAATTATCTGGGATAAGTTATGAGCCGGGTGCGGGACTGGTTTTGCCGGGAGACGTGGTCAAAGTGGTCAAGTTGGGCGGGATCGAGGAGAAGGACTGGGAAGAGGCGTTGAAGGAGATTGAGAAGGAGGGTTATGGGGCTGTTGTTGCGGTGGATATGGGTGGTGGTGGTTTGGGTACGACTTCGACTTCGACTTCGCCTGCGTCTGTAGTTTCAACTCCTGAGCCTGATACGAGTGGTGACCAGACCGCAGCAGTAGCATGATTCCAGTCTCTCTATGTTGAAAGAAAGGAATTCATTCATCAGATACGTCACAAGGAAGAAGGGGAAAAGGCAGTTTCAATGTATCACTTCTTCAATAAGATATATGAGTTAAGAAAACAGTTCAACTTTCATAAAACAAAACAAAATCAGTATGCACAACTATAAAACACACACCCCTACTCCGCCTCATTCTGTGCCAAGAATATAAAATAAAAAAAATCCCAGTCCTCGCCAAAAACACGCGCAAATCAAAACCATACCGAGACATATTTACATCCCCGTATTAGTATAATATTCCAAAAGTACTAGATGTGTGTGTGTGTGCGTGTGTGTGTGTATTTTATGTATAGGCTTTCGCCTTTTTTGTTTTCCTGGTGAAGGAAGAGAAATAGAGGCTTTGTGTGTTTGTGACCATTTGCGTATATATCAGAGAAAAAGGAAGAATAAAAGCGCGGCAGCTCAGCGAGAACGCCGACTTCTTGAAAGAAAGAGAAAAATGTCAAAAAGTATAAAAGAGGACAAAAAAGCTCGCGCAAGGAACAACAAAAACTTCAACGGACAAAGAAGAGAAGTAGAGAAAGTGACAGTAGGACGAAACCTTTTTCAAGCTTCAAACGACCTTCGTCAGCAAAACAACGTAGCCCCTGAGGCATCAAGTCTGCCTCCCCTCTCCTTGAACTATGAAGTGAGAAAAGAAAGATAAAACTCAACGATGCTGTGTCTATCTTACGTTTAGACACAAAAACTTTTTCGTTTTTCAAGCAGAAATGGGTAATTGAAAACCAGGACAAAAAAACGAAGAGGTCTTTGAAGGAGAAGAAGAACAACTCTCAATCACGGGGGTACGGAGCAATAAAGCCAAATCCTCCAGACTGGTCGAGTCGCAGTTTATGGTACACGAGTAACTCTGTTACCCAAATTATAAAGAGCCTATCCTCCTTTTCTCTTCCAAACAGCGCCATCAAGCACAAAAGCTCTAATGTTTCCTTCGCTAAAACTGTCGCACAACGTGGCAAGACCCAAAAAGACAAAACTCCGCATCTCATGGCGTCTACCCCGTATATATCATGATGTAGAGAGCAGAACAATGTTGGAAAAAGAGAGAGAGAAAGAGCACCTGGTCCTCGGAGAGCGTCGGATCCTGACTGAACAATGCTTCCGCACTTCCGCATCAAGGTGTCGTCGAGCTGCTCCAGGGTCTTGTTCATTGCCAACATACACACACACCAAACCTGCCACTGGGTATCAATCCACCGACACACATATAGACTGTAGAAGAAAACAGGCGTTTTCCAAATAGCTGCCAAGAAGCGTATACTGTCGGGAGCGAGTACACTTTCCGGGTTCTCTTTTGCAAAACAGAGCTTTTTTTCCAACTTGTCCAATATCGATAAAAGAAAAGCCAAAGATAAAAACACCGAATCGATGAAATCATAAAGAGTTTCAAACACAAGACGCCACCATGCCGCATGATGATTAAGGACGTGAAAAAAATCTGGCGTAATGCGTGCTACAGCATCATTAGTTTTGATGCGTAGGCAAAAAAACATGTCTAAGAATGACAATCATGCATTACCACACCTCAAGCTGGGTTGGCCTTGACACGCTTTGCCATCCGAGGAGTCTGGGGCTTGGCCCTGTTCTGTATCCCGTTGACTTGGCCAGCACCTGGGGCGACGGAATCATCCTCAACTTTGACTGTAGACGGACGCCGACGCTTGTTAGAAGCCGGTGACGTGTTCGCACTTGGTCCGCTCGAGCTTGTTCCCTGTTGGCTTGGCTGGAGCTGCATGCCAGGGGCTTGACCTGGCGCGGGACTTCCGATGTGAGGTGAGCCTGGAAGGTTCATGTGTACCGCTGCAGGGCTCGCTCCGATTGGAAACTGTCCAAAGCCGGGAGTCCTGGGTGCTTGCGCCATGGCTTGGCCGTTCATCACCGGGGTCGCGCCATTGATTTGGGTCGCTACGTATTGTTCAAGCGCTCCATAGGGAGTTAGGCCAGGGTTTTGGTTGTAAAATCCAATCAACGGGTTCATCTGACCCATGACTTCTACAATCTACAGAAACAGTTAGATCGTTGCTATTCTTCGTTACATCTCGTCTACAATCCACCCTTGACATACCTCGAGGAATTGATGGACGGCCGGGGTCACTCCTTGTTTGTTAACAGCCGAGTTGAGGTCAACCAGCACGCCGGGTGGCTCTTTCTGAGGCGACTTGAGCTGCCGAGCCTTGCCCTTCTTGGACATTTCTGGAGATTGCTTGCCATCAATTGTGTTAACACTACGCCACTCCTTAATCCATTCGTGTGTTGGCTTCGCTGCTTCGATGACACTTCTCATAGATACAAATTCCTCGTGTCCCGTAGTGAGAAACTCGAACAATTCGATTTTCTGTTCGGCATCAAATTGCGCACGTAGCGTTCCATTGGCCACGAGCTGGAAGGGCAGAATCAATTAGCACAAAAAACAGCCAAACAGGGTGGGGGAGAAAACATACATGTGAACCTGTCTCGAACCAATAAACGAAACTGGCTCGTTGGTTCTCGATACAGTAACAATCTCCGGGCAATGCTTTGTCGATGCTTCCACCGTCGAGAATGAGTTGTATACTCTTGACACCACTGCTGTAATAGGTGTGGAGATAGCGAGCAATCACTGGATAAGCAATTTCATACTGCTTATCTGGTACCTCTTCCTTCTCGGTAGGGTGGAATGAATGGCGGAAAACACCATTGGGTGATGAGAAGAACTGGGATACAACTCTACTCCAGTACGTGAGATCCTCTCTGTTCTTTGCTCCCTAAATAAGTGAACATTAGCATCAAAGGCCAGGCTGTGATTGATTACAGTAAAAACACATACAGGAAAGGTACTTAGGCATTCGCCAAAGTGCATCAGTCTTAGGAGACATCTTGTCTTCATCCCTTCTCTAAGTTGCTGCTGCTGCTGCATCAAGGTATTGGCCATGAGTTGCTGGGTTGCAACGGCGGCCATCTGGTTTTGATTCGGAGGATGGGCCTGTTGAGGCTGGGGCTGGCCCTGTTGCATCTGATTTGCTTGAGCCGGAGCTGGTGCGGGAGTCTGGGGGGTCTGTTGCCCCGTCGGTGCAGGCGTGCCGGCTTGTGAGGCTTGCTGCGGCGTCGGCTGCGACTGGGGACCGGGTTGCTGCTGGGGTTGCTGCTGGGGCTGGCCTGGCGGTTGCTGTCCCGGCTGCTGCTGTGCGCCCATTGACGGTTGAGCTGCCATGGGATTCGGCTGTGGCATGCCCTGCATGGGTTGAGCATTCATCGCCATGTGTTGTGCTTGGTTATGGCCCGCCATTTGCTGGTTGTGCGCAGCCTGTTGCTGCGCGGCCTGCTGCTGCTGAGCCTGCTGCTGCGCTGCCTGTTGTTGGGCCTGGGCCTGGGCTGCTGCCTGTTGCTGAAGGGCTAGCTGCTGGGCCATGATCGCTTGCGGGTTGTGCGCCTAGGGAGTCATGTTAGTCAGTGTCCCGGGTCTCTCCGTCGCGGTGAAGAAATCGCCATATGAAGCAACTACTAACGTTTACGTGACCCATCGTAGCAGCGTTCCGCGCCTGTCTCAGCTGGTGAAGCTGCTGTGGTGTGAGTTGCATGCCCATGGGCATGCCGTTGACTGCACCAGGAGTCATGCCTGGGAACTGCTGCGCCATCATTTGCCGCTGTTGTTGTTGATGATGGAGCATTTGCTGCTGGCGGATAGCAGCCATTGCGCTCGGGTTGTTCATCCCAACTGGGTTGCCGCCACGTTAGTCTGCCAGATCCATGACGAATATCCATGCCAGTAGGTTACTTACATTGCTGCTGCAGCTGCTGCTGCTGCTGTTGGAACATTTGCTGCTGTTGCGCAGGACTCATTTGATGCATCGGGTGAGCATTCGGGTTCGCTCCGGGAGGCATGCCGCCCATCAAGGCCGGATTGACCTGGCCTCCTGGACCAGACACGGCAATGTGGCCGCCGGCGAACTGGTGAGGCATCCCACCAGGCGCGCCCTGCTGGCCTGCGTTGGGCTGCATGCCAGGACCAGCCATCGGATGTCCTGCGACTCCCGGATGGCCCATCGGGTGCCCCGCGAAGTTGGGGCCCATACTACTTGCGGCCATCATCTCTAGATGAGGCCGGCTATCCACAGCGTGGATGTCGACGAGCGTCCGTAGACACTATCGCATGCGCATACGACGGGGGGTATGAGAGATCGCGACCGTCGTCGGTACAGAGAGACGTGTGTTCCGCTTGCTGTGGGCTCAGGTCTTGCTGCCTTGTCCTCTGTTGCTGTATATTTTGGAGTTTCGCGTCGCGGCGACAGGTAGCGTGGATCACGGGGTAGCAGCGGTGGGAGGCGGCAGTACCGCAAGTGAGACTTCTAGAAAATTGGTAATAACAACAATCGTCGAGGGCACAGAGTCCGCGTCCCAAAAAAATAAAAATAAAAGCGTCTATAGCGAGAAGAAGCGACGAGGCGTGCAGTGGCGACGATGCATCGGCAAGAGATAATGCGGTCCGATGGGTAGTTGGTGGTGCGATCCGTGATACCACACCAGCCCGACTCAAGACACTGCGACGGGTGACAAATAAGAGGTCTAGCGGCTGAGTGGGCAGCAAGTAGAGGAATAAGCCCAAAAACGAACTATGTTCGGGGACAAGAACCCCAATTTGATGAGGGAAAGCCCGGGCGCCAGAGGAAGAGGCCGGTGAAGAGAGATTGGGACGCGATGCAGAGATGGGCGAATAAATATCTCCGCCAGATCAACGGGATTTTGCAGCCAGCTTCAGCCTACGGTATAATCGCGGCAACCGACCCAACCGGCGCTTTGGCTGCTGTGCTGTGCAGACTCCCGCGTTCTTTTTCTCCCAGGCTCTTTGCCCAAGCGTCTGGCGCGACTCGCAGCGCTGATGCCGCCACAGTATGCGCTGGTGCGGTGCTGTGCTGGTGCTGGAGCGGATGGAGGCCAGTAGAGCAGAGAGGAGATGCGAAGAGACGAGGGACGTATCCAGGTGGATGTTGTGTCAGGTCCCCAGGCCGTCTGGCGAGACGAAGGACGTCGCAGTGCAGCAGGCAAGGCGTCGATTCTGGCAGACCAACCCTGCGGGAGCAGCGAGACGGCGTTTGGGGGATCTTTGGTGCGTGGGTACGTGAGTGGGCGGGAATGACCAGGGGAGGAGAGAAGGCCAGGGATGGGCCGTGGAGATTATGCAACTAAGCGGTGCAAAAGCCCCGCTTGGGATATTCAGCAAATACTGTAATATGTGCTTGCATTATTGTGGTTGGAGAGTGAGAGGGTAGTTGTTTGCTATGGACTGCACTGAAGTGGCATCTTGTGGAAAGCAGATGGAATTCTGAGCAGAAAATGGTTGGCAAGAAAATGAAAACGGGTCTCTCTTTGTTCTTATACTGCTGGTAATCGATAAGACAGATTTTCACTCGAAGAGGCTCCATTACAACACGCATTGTCCCTGTTGAGCCCTAGCTACTAGAGGTAACTGTGAAGATGAATGGATGTAAAAGGTACGGAATAGTACAGCAACTCTGGTGTTGAAAAGCAGCGGGCTTCTGGGGACACTAGAAGCACTCGAAGTATTCCTCAGTGTTCTCCAAGTATGGATACTTTTCGCCAGTTGAGGCGCACTCTATGACATGCCCTGGCACTGAGGGCTTGGGGCTGTGTGTCCTCTATACTTCCATGAAGTGGGTTCACAGGGCTGGGTATTCCTCTCTCCTCATTGTTTTCCGCTCTTTCTTTTCAAACTGACCTCATATTTACTCTCTTTATACATCTCATATGACTCCAAATGACTTATGCGCACTGCAGCCTTCAAATGAATCAGGTACTTGACAACGAGATCGTGTAAGCGTAATGAAATTGCAGTACGCACCATAGCCTCTGCTCATCTCGGAGCAACCTTATCCGTTTAAGCCTATTTAGGCAGCAACCAGATGTCCGCTTTCTGACCTAGTCTGCTTTTCGCTATAGTCCGCTCAAAGTCGGTGGCTGGTAGCAGTCATACCTCTCTATCGGGCCGCTAACGTCGGGATAGCTATTTTTCCGCTCGATAGACGGGAACCGACGTCTGGTACCTGGCAGCATCGGGCCAAATCGTATCTCTTTTTATCTGACCGGATTATCCGCATCGTTGGGACTCATAGGAGATGCGACAAAGAATAAATGAACATCCGACAAGATCTACTCCTGGGAATACTGGAGCAAATAGTTTTTCTTGACAAAACACTGAGGCGCAATGACAAATCATCCGCCGACATGCACATAATCTTCAGTTTACGAAAATCCGCGGCAAACCTGCTAGCGCCGCATTCAGCCTTAGCAATCGTGCCTTAGCTCTCTGAAGTGAAAATCATTTGGGTAACGAGATGACTAAATCCGAGGCACCACTTGCAGCTGCCGCCGCTAATCCTATAAGCGGGAGGACAGTATCACGTGAGACATTTACAGTGCCATTAGTGAGAAAATTTTGCTGGCACTGTACCTGAATATCTTCTCTCGCCGATGGAGCTTCTGGGCAAAAAATTTCCTTCCACCACAACTTTTTTTGCCCATGCAAAGAGCTCACTGACAGTCTCTTCGTTTTTCTCTCAGCGCCGGAGACGAACGGAGAAGTTTGATTTTGGCTTCTATTCTTTCCTGGCCTGAATAGAAGGACGACGAGTCTATCAGAATCGAGTTTCTTGAAGCGTGTTTGTGCAAACGCGTTTGCTTGAATTGTGATGTCAAAAAGGTAAGAATCCTTCTGGTTTTTCTCCCGTCCCTACACAGGAATATGCAATTCCTTTTCTCTCATTTTATGATGACACCTAATAAACGTCTTCTTTTCCCAACCGAATCGACCATGAAGAAGTTTTTGACTACTCGGATCCTCAGGATCTGTTACTTGCCAGTATAATTGTCTGACCTTTGCACACATTTGCCCAACGCACATCTTTCACTTTTTCTGCTTGAGCGGTCATGCTAACTCTATGAACTAGATTTTCTAGAATATTCTCCGACTTGCTATACCTTTTTCCGTCAACAACTAACCTGGCAGCCACACCGAGCTCGTGCCCTGACCATATGGTGAGTACCTTTCTGAATTTTTTTTTTTCTTTACTCTTGATCATGTGTTTGCATGATGAAAATTTCCATTTAATTCGCAGTTTCCACTCGAGTTCCGATGAGCCTTTTTCTGGAACAGATGAGGGTTATTACTTCCTTGGATGTCTGATCAAACACATTATCTTCCTTTTTTTATATCACGTCTTGTTTTATCTCTGCGATTTTACGCATTAGTCGGGCTTGAAGCTAACCCGTCAAAGATTCAATAGTGATTTCTCTAGGGCAGATTGCTCCTCGTAGATTATAGACATAGTTCATTATTCATGGAAATAAAACATCGTTCAATCAATTCATCTTTGTCTATCCATTCTTGCTTTGTAGATATGTCTGTATTCTTGTACTAATATGCCGTATCTGATATTCGGGCTTTTTCGCCGAAGTAACGGAGCCTTGTTTTTTTTTTTTCTTTTTTCCTTCCTGATAAGGTGTTGTCCGGATAAGGGATAGCCCGAAGGTTAAATTGGTTGATTCGGCCTTGATGACCTTGACGGCTGACGGCGCATTTCTAAAGACACTACCCTACAAGGGTTCTCAATCACAGATTGTCTTGTATCATTACACTGTCATCCAAAGATACGTAGGCTTGGGTCTATTTGAGTTGTTCGTTAGATATAGGCGGGGTGTTTGATCTATTATCATTAAGACACAAGTGTGTTGCAGCTTTTGCACATCTTTTACCTGCAGAATCAATGTCTTGTCTCTTGGTTTAATCTTAGTACTATAGATACCTAGTCAGAGAGAGCTCTGTATAAAGTGATCATACATGTTTCTGGTTTCTACGAATGGGTTACGAGCTTTCCACATGGCACCGCGGTAATCTGATATTCTTTCCCGAAATGAAAACTAAATGCGCCCTATTCTCCTATCCATCGTAAATACAGCCCAAATATCCTCCAGATCAAGGACAAAGTCACTCAAGCAACTCGCACCTCCTCGCGGATTTCATCTCTCCTCACTCTGCCACCAACTATACCCATCCTGTTACGCCCCGTCCGGCCTCTCCCCAGCCAGTTGAGCTTGAGCATCTTGCACAGCTCAACCATCTTCCTGTTACTCTCGTCGCCTAGATCGCCGCCAACGCCGCCGATGCTCGAGAGGACACTCATGCACTGGAACATCCGGCCCACCATGTCAGCTACTTGCTTCGAGTCCTCGATATTTTGCTCACGGACGCTGCTGAGGGCTTGCATGCCTGACGGCGTATAGGGGCGAATCACTCCATCGCTGCCACGGCTACCAAGACTGACGTTGCTCACTGCTCGACTGCGACTGCCGGCAGAGCCATCACCTAGCAATGTAGTGCTGGTTGAGTTATACGAGCCAACTGAAGGGTCAATGGACATGGCCGTGCCAGGGCGGGCCATGGAAAAGAAGGACTCGGGAGGCGATGTGGAGAGAGTAGCTTCCAAAGGAGGAGATGCGAGCGCCATGTTTGCCCATGCCGAAGGAAGAAACTCCAGAGAGAGGCGGGAGAATATTGTTTTGAGGGTCTCATAGCGTGACAAGATGACGGTATCCCGATAGGCCGTCAATACCAGGCGTCTTACGTCAAGAGCAGTCGCTGCAGGTAAGACCTGTGCTGATTGCCCTGCCGCAGGAGAGGGAGCAGTGACAACGCCGCCCCAAAAGTCGCGAGCTTGTTCAGGCGTCATAAGAGTACCACAGCCTGACACCTCTAGATCGAGGGGAAGCAGTGCCGCTTGCATATAAGGCAAGATGGAAGTGAAAGTAACGAGCCAGTTGTCCACGAGAGTCGGCATGAAGCGCTCTTCTGGCATTCTCCGTAGTGTCTTATCCATTGTAGCGAAGCCCAAAGATAGAAGCTCTCTAAGATCCTCTAGCAGTCTATTCGGCGACCTCTTATGGATACACCATTGAATATGCAAGCTAACAATGCGATTGATGTCTTCCACTGGAAGGCGAATATCCTCGCCTTGGAAAATAACAAGAAGCTTTGGCTTTAAGTAGTTCCACGCATCATCCATAGCCAGGCCTGTCAGCGCCGATTTGACACCGTCCACTGTGTCGGATAGAACACTTGATTGCTGCGACATGGATGGTAAGCTTTGACTACCAGGCCAATCTCCGGGCACTGATTCACTGTCCATGCGACTATCCGATCTTTCGGCATTCTTTTTATCTTTCTTGGCCTTTGCAAAAGTAGAAGACGTAGGACCCGGGCTGGCGGGGACGCTGAAATTGTAAAGACTGCTTGGTGCGTTTGGATCCGTAGGCCTCGAGTTGCTAGCGGCCGATGAAAGCGGTAAATGATACTCATCCTTGAGCTTCTGCTTCTGTCTTGAGAGGAAGTGATGCTTCTTCTCTTTCTCTTTTGCCTTTTCCTCCCCGGTCGCTTCGTTTGGCCGAATGGTTGCCGACGATGAATTGTTGAGATTATAAAAAGACTGACTACCAGAGTCTGTGAGATTGGTTGAGCTGAAATTGCCTCGCTGAAGAGCTGATAAAGCCGAACCAATCTTGCCTGGACTTGGCAATGCCTTTTCCTTGGTGTCTTTGGCGCTAATTTTGGACGGCCGTGAGAATAGTTTGGCCTTTGCCTTTTCGGATTTGGAGAGAGGCTTCTCTGAAATAGTTGAAGCAGAGGTTGCGGCAGGCAAAGACGGAAATGGTTGCGGCTGAGGAGACACGGACGGCTCTCTTGGAGAATTGCCACCAGACCGAGGGAATACAACACTGGCAGCAGCCGTAGCAGCAGCAGAAGACTGCATAGAAGCAGCCCCAAGCCTGTCTTGATGTGGTTGACGTGCGCCTCCTCCTGAGATGTTGAAGGCTGATTCCCGCGGCGCACTGGCTTCCGTTAGGCTCAATGTGGGCGGGCTTATAGGGCCTTTGCTGCCGCTCCCTCTCCTCGCGCCTTCAGTTTCTGGGGCTGTCTGAGATCGCTGGCGCGACTGGAGGGTGTTCTGATGCGACATTACGGCCGCTTGCGCAGCAATCGCGCTGGCAGACAATCCTCCATTCGCAGGGCCTGCAGGTTGGCCGCTGTGGCCCATTCCGATATGGGACAGGTTGGACGTGCTTGTTGACGGCAAGGATGGCTCAAACATGCCTTGGGTGGCAGCGTGTTTCCTCGAGTGCGTCTTCAGAACGGGGGACGACGCTCCCTGAGGCGCGGTTCGGGGCGCGCTCGGGCGAGGATAGCTCTGCTGGACGCTGGCGCTGCTGCTGGCGAAGGCATGGCTGGCGAACTGCTGATATATGGGCGTGGAAGGCGGGTTGGCGGCGCCGGCGCTCTGCTGCCGAGCCTTGGGGATGATAATGGCGGGCGTGCCATCCTCGCTGCTGCTGGGTGAGTCGACCATGCGCAGGGGAGGTGGTCGTGACGATGATCCCGGCAGGTCGATGGAGGATCGCGGCATCCCGGGCAAGGGCGAGAAGCTGCCGGGAGCTCGGCCCTGAGGCCGTCCCGTATTCGATGGTGTGGGCTGCATCTTGCGGTGATGTGAAGGGCTCGTTACATCTTGGCTGGTGCCGAGAACATGAGGCCAGGCGGTTCTGGCGTCGTGGTGAGGGCGGACGGGCCGCGACTCGATGTCGCAACCAGGGCCTGTGGGTCTATCGCTTGGGATTCTAGTGAGGTTCGAGGCGTCAGAAGTCTAAAGTGATGAGAGGGAAGCTCTAGGAGAGACAAAAGGCTGAGGTTGGTCGTTGGCGGAAGAATGCCGAGCTCTTGGAGTTGGAGAGTTGAAGATGAGACGGCTGCCGTGGGGTTGCGTCTTCCGAAAGCAACCCTCGTAATGTAAGGCAGTAGATCTGCATGCATAGATAGAGCTTATCTCGGTAGGCATTATCGCATCATGTTCCGCTCCATACACGGGCCATCGGCCTGCTAGAGTGTGTACATGTTCTATGTATACGCAAATATCAAGTCTTTAATACCATCTTAAAAGACTAGCAGTAGTTCTTATTCTCTACTTGCCTCATGCCAATCCTTGTTCTTCAGTTCTGCTCTACTCTGGCCTGCTCTGCCCATTGCTGCATGTACCTCGTCTTACTCCCTAAATTGGGTGGATACCCAAGTACCGAAAGCTGAGGCTCAAATTCCGCACTAAAGCAGTACTGAGGTACATGTCGTATGTGGGGCCCACCAAAGCTTGGGGGAAAGCTATAAAAAAACCAAAACCAAAATCTCGTGCCTCTAGCCTTCTTCTTGCTTCTTTCCCCTCAAGCATCGCCCTCTTCAACGCTGCGTTTCCATGCTACAAACGGAGAATGAAAAGAGCCTTCGGGCTCTTTTCAATCTCGATTTCTTTTTCGCATGTGGGAAATTCGGAGAAAGCTTCAAAGCAGGAGGTGGATACGTTCCTCTCTTGTGCTCGTTTTCCATGCCTGGAGCGCCCTTGTGGCCTCCCGACGTGTGTCTATCGAGTCTGCCTGTGATGGCCTGGCGTCACCCCGACGTCTGCAACAGACATCAGAAATCTCAGGCCCGGGAGAACCTGCGTGTATACTTCGGGAAGACGTGGGTTTATCTCGGTGTCCTATGGGAAGTCGTTGCGAAGCTTGTTGCGCAAACTTGAGTGCGATATGCAGCGTTCGTTTTGCTTCGGCGAAACGAATCACACAATTCCGATCATTCTGTTGAGGGCGATGCTTCACCTCTTTTTCTCCTCAGGTAAGCTGCTGATGTTTATGTCTGTTGCGCTTTTGGGCAAGAATACTACTAATGATTCGATCCTCTTGTTTGAGACTTCTAGATAGTAGAACTGGAGAGTGGTGGGCTACTCAGCTGCCTCACCCTGATTCGAATTTAATCTTTGGCCTTCCCTTGGCCTCCTGTACTGCTTCGCTATCGATTGAACCGCAAACCTCTGAAAAGAGGCCATCGCCGTTTTACGGCAGATATGGGGCGAATGACTCACACTCAGAGCTCTCGTCTTACCTTTCAACCTTGTTGTAGCTTCTCGTACACACCTCGTAGTGCAATCATGCTCCCTAAACATATCATAGCCGTGTATCTTATAGCTCTTTTGCGGCTGTTGCTGATGGATGCTTTCATCCGATGAGATACTGTCAAGCGCTTTCATTTGAAGTCACCAGCCACAGATGCTGCCTGCTGATCTACTCTTCAACTTACGGAGACGCGGACTTATTGATCTAGTAATGGAAATCGCGTCTCTTCAATCTCCTGGAATACCTACTGCTGGTATGGAGAGAGCATCAAAGATTGCCAAATCTACCAGCCTGGACCGCCACGTGATCCGCCTCTCAGCAGAAATTCTGCCCCTCCATGCAGAAGCCAAAGCTCTCAGCCTGCTACCCCACCAATCTCTCTGCACTCCCATACTAAACGACCACCTCTAAAAGTAATCACATTCAATCCCAAAGATAGATCAAAGCTCCTCACAATGTCTCAATCAACGCCCTCAGATCCCGCCCTCACAGCGTCCTACTCCTCACCCTCCAGCGCGCCCTTCAGCATCTCCAAATCCATCCCCGCGCCGCCTACGCCCCTCGACCCGGCCGGAAAATCCACCTATCTCGAATCACTGCGCGCTTCCGTTGCTGCGGCCCAAGATCAGATCAACAAGGAGCTCACGACGCGCATGGAGGAAGATAAAGCTCGTGAGGGAGGAGCCGCGGTTGTGGATGAAGAGAAAGAGGAAGAAAATTACGGCGAGGAAGTTCAGGAAGAGGAAGATTAAAATCTCCGTTCTTTCATTTCACACGAAGATGCTGCTGCAGATATAACCATGCGATACGATTCCGATTTGATATATTATAAAAAGGACAACACGCCTTAGGATGTGTATAGAAGGGTATAGCCACATACGAACAGATAAAAGCCAACCCAGCTCAGCGACTCCAAAGAAGAAGAGAATGAAGAAACAACACCTAGCTATGAGAGAAGAAGGAACAAAACAAGAGCAATCCGAAAAAAAAAACATGGGTGTCTAATATCCTCTACTCCAGCTGGGCTTTCTCGAACCGTTCGCTTTGTTGCCAGTTGCTTTGCTCAAACAGCCATAATGGACAACTGTGTTATCCGTCAACACGGCCACGACGCTACCGCCCATTCTCATCCCACCAGCCAATTTCTTGTGGCACACGACGCAATGCCTCTCGTCAGTGATGACGACATGGCGATTCCGGCCGCCCTGCCCTCCGGGTTTACCGTCGCCTAGCTGCAATTCCGCGGCGACGGATATGCCTTCGGCTTTGCGCAAGCCGGCCATTATGCGAGATTCGTTGACGAGGCTGTTTGCTGCACGTATTCTCCCGCGGAAATAGGCTTCGAGGGAGCCGACGGGGAGATCATCGGGGATCAACCCAAGTGTTGATGTGGCAGGGAGGCGAGAGCCGTGCTTGGAGAGCAGGTCCAGAGCTGGCTCGAGGTTTGGTTTGTGGGGCGGAGGTGGTTGAAGATAGAGAGACAGTAGCGTGTGATATACAGATGATGCTGACTCGTCGGGGTCATCTGAAGGGGTTGTAGATGAGGCCTGAGATCTATGTGCACGATTACAATAGCTAGATAAAGTCAGCTACAGTCCCGATGGATAACGATAGAGCGTTCTGGCGACGTACTCTTCTGCTTTGACATAGTCCTTCATCTTGAAAACATAGATCTCTAGAGATTGTCGGTGCTGCCCCATATTGCTTAATACAACAGCTTGAGCTTCGTAAAAAGCGGCATCTATATGACATTAACACATTGGCATTGCTTGACTCTAGCTGGCAAATTGCGAAAGTTTCTCTTACCATCTTTAGGAATCAAAGCAAATGCCTTTGTAAGACTGTACACTTGTCGAGACTCCCGCAGGAACTTGACAAATCGTTCCTCAAGATCGTCCCAATCATGACCCCTTTCACTGTTACTCAGGCCGGAAACATAGAGTTCGACTAATCGGTTGTGGAAATCCGCCGTGGTATCATCAAGTTCCATAATGATATGTTCCAAGTATTGCCTCTCAAGCTTCGGGTCAAGGTCTCGGAGGTAAGGCAAAACTTTCTCAGCAGGTAGAGTTTCCGCATTCTCTGTATCACCGATGAAAATATCCATTGCAAACTCCGGGTTCGCCTTTAAAGTCCACTCGGCATGCTCAAGGATGAGATCGATTTCCGAAGGCGGGAGACTCTGGAGATACTGTATGGTGCGATCCGGGCCGTGTAGAGTTGGGGCTGTTTCATTTGGCTTTGGAGCAGCGCCGAACTGATGCAACAACTGCAGTGCTGACTTGTGCAGCTTCTTGCCATGGAAGAAGTCGATCAGCTCCGTGTAGCGGTTGTGCTCCAGTAGCTTTTCGTTTACCACGTCCGGATCGCAAAAGTTGGGAATACGAAATAGCGAGCCGGCAAGAGACGGTTGCGAGAACATGTAGGCGCGAAAGAGCGTGGTATCGACCAAGCGGAAAATGTCGCGCAGCTTTTGCTCCCGCTCATTGTCAGATTCATCAGGCGTAATCTTCAGAAGCCTGTCTTCAGCCTCCGCCGTTGAGCTAGGCTGATCCACCCGCGGCTTCAGTTTGCCGGTGACCGGATCAATAACACGCTGAAGGCGAGCTCGAGTGCCGGCAAGATAACTGTTTAGCTCCAAGACGGCCCTTGTAAGATCTCTGCCCTCAAGTGGCTTGTCCTCCGATGCTGGTGCGTCTCTGGCGTTGTCCGAGTCTTCTGTTTCGCCGTCCTTTTTCGTCGAGATGATTGAAGCGACGTCAGTTGGTTTCTTTTGGGCTCCCTTGAAGTACTTCACAAAACCTCCAACTGTGGGAGACTGAGACTCGGCATGATCGCCTGTAGTAATTTCTGGGCTATTCGGCCTTGTACCATTGGTCTTTCTCACCTGGGTGTCCGCATTCTCTTGGCCCACCTGACAATTTGCCCACCTAGACAGCTCTCCCGCAATAAGAGGTGGATACATTCTCAGAACTCGCTCGGGCGGAGCATGAACATCGTCTTCGTTCATCAAGTCCATCGACTGTCGGAACTTCTTTTGCTTAAAGAGGCTTTCTGCCTTTAGCATCTTGACCTCTCGGAGAGTTTCTTTCTTATTTCTCAAAAGAGCATCTTCAAGCATTTGCAACACACTGATAGCTTCGTCAAATCTGCCAGCCTCAATAAGCTCTCCGATCTGAGAGTCATAGTCTGTAGCTCCCATTTTCCACACGCAGCGATCACTGGAAATGTGGAATCCTTTGCCGGCATGGGCCAGGCTCGAAGTAGGCGGGGGAAAATGAAGCTGAGCAGCACCGGGCAGTTGAATAGTCTGCATGAGAGACAAAGTATCAGGGTTCCGAACTTCGAGTGAGCCTTTAGAGGGAGGCTGCAGAGCCACAATGTACGGATACGAATATCCGATAGATTCGGGTGCAGTTTGCCACGGTATTTGCCTCTTCTCCAAGGCCTTGCCCTCGTCGTTGACAAAGAGCGTATTGATGTCCTTGGCAAGGAGCATTTCGCCATCAGCCAACTTGGCGGCTAGAGGTTTGGGAATGTAGCTTCCAAGGCCCATGTACCCCATCCCTGCGCTGCTCACAGCTCCAAATCGGCTTCCTTGGCCCGACACTCCCACCGCACCCGGGCTCACAATGTCCTCGACCTCTTGCGTCACGGCATCGACAATGACATACCCACTATTCATGCCACAGACAATCTTCGTCGCACTCGCCCATGTTATTGATCGAATAGACTCGGAAAGCACCACTTCGGAGACGTCGTTGTTGAGCTCGCTCTCATGCCAGCTCCATAATAGCAGTCGCCGCTTGACGGCAACCGCTAGTCGGCTGATGATTTCGGGGATGCCAGTGTCGGGATCCCGAACGATATTGGACGTGATGGCAAAGCAGGACGCATTCTTGGTTCGCGAGAGGGTCTCGATGAGATCGTAGGATTGTAGGTCGTGGAGAGATACGTGGTAGTTGGATAGTGAAACGATGGTGTTTGCCTCTTTTACGATTGCCAGCTGTTCTATCGCCCGCGTCGAGAATCGTTCTATCTCGCGAAGTAAGTCTGTCGGCTTGGCGGCCGAGTCCGCGGCAGGATGGTCGCCATTCTGAGGAGGAGTCGCATTTGCGGTGAGTGGAGGCGTTGAAGCGCCGTTAGCGGGAAGTTCGTTGAGGCGGTAGACCCGAAGAGCGCCGTTGTTGAGCCCAACGAGAATTCGATCACCTGTGAAGTTGGTCAGAGGCCGTCCGAAGAGCAGGAGAGCGCATCAATGAAAACGTTTGTCCTTACCGTGAGCGATGATCGTCTCAATCTTCGATTTGTCCCGCTGTCGGAGCTCTATGATAGGGCGAGCTGTAAAGGCGGAGAGCATGGCGTCGGCCAGCTCCAGGGAACGAATCGCTATCTTTTCGAGATGAGCATCAGAAGACCGTCGATTTGATTCGCTACTGCTGATTTTCTACAACGTCGGGATCTGAATTCTTGCGACAGAAGCTGTTGGGCCTAAGGATGGCATTCTTGCCTGAACAGGCGCTGGAGCTATTCACGTCAGGTTGCACTATCTTATCCCAACGACGTCAGGGTACTTCCGTTTCAGCTTAGCTGCGACACAGTGCACAATGACTTAAACACTGTTACTAGCTCTAAGACACCAACAGTAGCATAATCGATCTACGCGGTAGACATGTAGTTATAACTCTGATTCTGAAAATGAATTCTGAAAATGAACATCGAAAATCCATTATAGACTGTTTATTTTCTCGCAATGCTTTACAAATTCAAACCACATATACCTCATATGCCATACGCACAAAATCCAACTTCTATATGCTCCATTCGCCCCATCAAACATACAAAATCACACACCTCTCAGCGAGCTACCAGCTTAGTCCAAACCTGCCACTTCCATAATACCATATCCAAGTGTTACTACAACAACCAAGGTAAGCAAACTGCTTGGAACACCTCTGCTGATAAAGTGTTTCACGCTCAGGTAGCGTTGACCGGTAGCGTCTTCTTTCATGATTGCAGCTACAAGGACAAAGTTAGCACCTATCCTCTTACATAGGAAAATTGTAAAAGACTTACTCATATTGGGGAAACCGCTGGTAGGCAGACCCATGGCAGCGCTGCACATCAGAACGCCACCCATAACAAGGAGGTTGGGGTGCGGCTGGTCCATGGCCACGCCCACATCGTACACCAGAGGCAGGAAGATGAGGGCTGCTACCGTGTGGCTGATGAAGGTGGCAATGACGAGAATCAAAGAGGAGAACACAACCAAAACACCGTATAAGCTCATGCCCTCGACCTCGCGTGAGACAATCTCGGCAAGGGTATGGAGCAGGCCTGAAGATCGGACAGCCTTACCGAGCGACAGACCGCCCGCAGCCAGGATGATGATTGTCCAGGGAAAGTTGTTGAAGTCCTCTTTTGTCAAGATGCCGATGCCAAAGAAGAGCACAATGGGAATGATGGCTACAACGCCCATGTCTCCAAATACGTCCTCCAGGGTATGGCTAGTACACCATAAAACGATGGTGATGATGGTAACGATTGCTACAAACCACTGACCACCGCTAAATTTCTCCTTAAGAGGGCGGATGGGTGCGATGGTTGTTCCCTTGCCAGGCTGAAATGTGACCAGCAGAAGTAACCAGATCAAGATAAGAGAGACGATGCCAACGGGAATAACAATGAAGAACCATTGCAGCCAGGTAGGCTCTGGCTTCATGATTCCCATTGCCACGACGTTTTGGGGTGATGCAATTGGTGACAGCATGCCACCAATGTTTGAAGCAAGGGCAATGCCAATAATCACAGCCTTGGACATGTTTGAGTCGGAAGGCAGAGTTCGCAGCATAGGCTATAAAAACAAATTAGACGTGTTACTTTAAAAAGTCAGTATCATTGCCAAACGTACCTCAATAATGGAGAAACAGAGAACCGGGGCAGCCACGTTGCTGATGAGCATAGACGCAAAGGCAGCGACAAACATGTTTGCAAGCAACACAGTTCTGGGCTGAGTGCCGGCTTTGCTCAAGATGAGCGTCGCAAGGCGCTTATCGATCTTGCACTTGGACAGGGCAGCAGCGAGGGTAAAGCCACCAAGGAGTAGCATAATGACAGGCGACCACATGGCGGAGAAGATGGCCGAAGTAGCTTCCTTTGAAGAAAGGCGCTTTTGAGGCTTGCTGGGGTCCTCTTCACGAACCACTCTGAGGACAACAGCCAAGAAGGGGATGAGAAGAGACGTTACGAACAAGGGGATAGTCTGCAGCAGTGGTTAGCGAGAAAGCTTTCGAAATTGACATTGTATGGTTTAATAATACCTCAGTAGCCCACAGAAGACTGACAAAAACAAGAAGTGCCAGGCAATTCTGCTGCTCAGGGTTCTGCAAAATGGGAATAAACAGCAGCAGGAAGAATGCCAGAACAGATATGAACAAAGTGAGCACAGAGCTGTTGGACAGCCACGAAGGCAGAACAATTCTGCCAATGGGTGTTTTGATCTGTGTTTCTGCTGGTCCAATCTCATCATCACCCTGCAACCTCTTGGGTGTGATACCCGAGTCCTGTCCCAGCAAGGTTTGGCCAATTCTGGCAGCCTCTCCTCTTCGCTCGATACCAATCAGATCTCTCCATACAGTGTTTCGCTCCCAAACGACGTGCTCTCGAAGGTGAGAACGCAAGTCCTTTCTAGCAAGTTCCAGATCACCAGCGGTTACGACATCGGCGTAAGCGGCTTCCATCTTGGCAATGTTTTCTTCGAGCAGCTTCTTGGTCTCCGGCTTGAAGGGGTATGCCGTATCGACATAGGTGCTCATGTAGGATGATCGCAACTCTTTATCAAGAATCTTGTCGAATTTCTTGAGAACCTTGCTAAAGCCGGTCTTGTTAAGCTGTGCGTATGATTTGAGCTCGCAAAGCTGCACATAGAGGGCCACTATGCGCTTCTTCAGCATGATAGCGGACGAGTACAGCGTCGAGCCGAAGAGGAAAGATTGATCGCCATAGTCATCTATGGTGGTGCTGTACCTCCTGGATCGACCAAACTCCGAAGATGCAGCCATGTCTGGGATGCTGGATGCAGTCTTTCTCCGGCCATATCTACTGCCGCTTTTGCGTCTCGTGAGACCGGTGGTTTCGTCATCGTCGGTAGCGCTGTCATCGTCGTCGGAGCCACGGCTGTGCAGGCTAGTAGGTCGAGCGTGGGTGCTTTGAGAATCGGATGGCGTTGGGCGCAAGGTAGTGGATCCTTCCAGAGAAGGGCCCTCTCCCACATCATGCAGCAGCTGGCTCACTTCTTCTAGCAGTTCTCCTTCCTTGAGAGAGTAGAAGGAGCATATCTTTTCCAGCTCAATGCCTAGTGCTTTGCTAAAGACTTCCTCTGGATCCTCGGTTGATATAAGGGGTCGTGATTCAGCATCGCCGGCTCTCGCCTGATGTGCAGTCTTTTCGAGTTGGTATATACTAAAGACATGGCAGGGCTGGTTAGTTGACGCGTTTGGCTGATATTCAATCTGGCGGAGGGCTCCTCACAGCTTCTTGAGATTGCTGTACGCAATATAGTGGCTGCTCCAATCAGGAACAGCGTTGAACTGAATGCTATGAGAGAACTTCATCTCGTCCCGTGTCTCTAGCCACTCTCGCTTCAACGTCCGTTTCTCTTGTCGTCGACGCTCGCGGTCTTCAGTAGCCTTGCGCTCTGCAATCTCTTTATAGTCAGAGAGCTCGTAGGTATTGTCGTTGTCGCGTGGTCGATCAGGAGGTGTCAGGTCTGGCGTTGGGATCGAAGAATTGGTGGATGACGAGGCGCTGTTGACATACAATTGTACGCTCCCTCCTCGCTCGCGGCCAACGGCTGAGCGTGTATTGACGTTACTAGAAGATGCTGTCTGGTCTGTAACAGGAACAGAGGAGGAGGGATTGCCCGGCCGCTCCAGGGACTGAATGGTGATTGACTGAGGTGTGGTGCAGGCTTCGTCGGCGCCGATGGATGGACTGCAATGGGGTCTCGTGGCTATCGATAGGTTGACATGGAAACCCTCAGCCAGGCGTCGTCAGTCAAGCCCTGGGCGATACCAATGGAACTTTACGATGGCCTAGCCTCTGCCTAGCCCGCTCTTCGGATCTCTCGAGTCAAGCATTGGCGTAATGGCGACTGCGGCGCTATCGGGACGCTCCAGAAAAAGCAGCAAGGTTGCACCCATTACACACAATCAATCAGCGCGCTGTGACTGGCTCAGGGGGGAAGCATGTGACCTGCAGCTGACAGCCCTGCGCTAAAGAGACCGCTGTGCAAAACGGTAACGGTTCAGGCTGCGCTGCAGGGAGGGCGGGCGGCAGAGGCCGGAGCGCATCCGCTACACGGCGGCCTAGCGACGCTCCTTTCCAGCGGCCCATGCACGCTACAGGCCTTTACAGCGTTCGATGCATCCACTATCGCTACCGCAATGCAGGGCAGGCTGTCCGGCTGTCAGGCTACCTCATATTCGGCAGAGCCACACCTCCATGATTCGTCACATCCCACCTCCGCGGCGTGAGGGGGCGGGCAGATGACTTGCTCTTGAGACCTCCATCTCCAACAATGATGGCGATGGTGCGTATTGCTAGGAGCTGTTGATTTAGCTATATATTCCCCCCATTGGAACCCGCCTACAGCCTCTCGATCTTCCACGTGTGGGAATTGCGTCCAGCTATTGGTTGATGTAATACAGATTCTATTAGTGCTTGTATATTCTATTCTATTCATCCCGAACTCTACCGCCGAATCACGCCAACTTCAGTCTCCTATCCCAGCATCTGCTGCAGCGCGTTAATCCTATACGACTCACTTCTCTCCACAAGCTCCTCGTGACGACCCTTATCGACCACTCTCCCGGCCTCGACGACGAAGATCACGTCAGCTTTGCGGACGGTGTGTAGCCTATGGGTTATGGCAATGACGGTAATGCCTCTGGCTGCCTGCTCCAGGCCTTCTTGCAGAGCCCTCTCGCTCTCTGCGTCGAGGGCGCTGGTACTCTCGTCGAGCAACAGAAGCCGTGGTTTTCGGACTAGCGCCCTCGCAATAGCCAACCGTTGACGCTGGCCTCCCGACAACCGAGATCCGTTGGGGCCGCATTCCGTATCATAGCCATTCGGTAGTGCTACGATGGTGTCATGGATATTAGCCAGCTTGCAGGCCTCTTCGATTTCCGCATCGGTGGCTTCGTGACCTGGCACAGCACCGAGTCCCACATTGAACTTGACAGTTCCATCAAACAGGGCACAGTCTTGTGGCACTACGGCAATGTCATGGCGAAAGTCCACGCCTTCACGAGCACAGATGTCGACTCCATCAATCTCGACCGTTCCACTTGTAGGGCGATACATCCTCTGGACAAGTGACATGATTGTGGATTTACCCGCTCCCGATGGACCCACGAGACCACAAAACTGGCCAGCTGGTATCGTGAATGATGTATTCTTCAGAATCTGGATATGTGGCCGAGCAGGATATGCGAAGGATACATCTCGGAAAGTCACGGTGGCGCCACCATGGCCTGGCTTGATCCCTCGGCTTAAAATTGCGTTTGGTGCAGCTTCAACATCTTTCTCTCCGCGTGATACATTGCCAGTTCTAGACTCTGTCACACCCAGGCGCTTGGCAGAGCCAAGGTTGATGAGACTCAGGATTCTAGATGCTGCTGCTCTGGACCGCGAGACCTCAGGAGCCAATGTGAACATCTGGCCCCACAGCTGGGCACTCACAAGCATGGCCATGAGAATAATGAAGAACTGAGCTTGGCTGTACTCTCCTTTTGTGATCCTTGTTGAACCCCACCAGTACGCAAAGGCGTAAATGAGGTTGCCGATGCTGTTGGCGATGGCAAGCCAAAAGTTGGTATACGCACTGGACAGAGCCATTTCCTTCTGAGGAGCTTTGAGAGCTCGACGGTATGTGTGTAGTATTTCATCTTCAATAGCCAATGATGACACGGTCTTATACGAAGTGACAGCCTCGACCGTAATACCGAGAGCGTTTGAGAATGCTCCGGCATGCTTGCGCTCAAAGCGGGACAAGGAACGTACTTGCATGATACCCGAGCCCAAAAGGATAGGGACCGTTACCAAGCACACAATGGCAATTTTCCAGGCAATTATATGTGAAAGAATGATGGCGATGAAAAAGTTGACCACAATGGAGAACATGGTTCCCATGATCGACCCGCTGAAACCACCAACGGCGGCAGCGTCTGCTGTGACGATGGAGAGCAATGACGCTGGCGAACGGCCCTCTGACTGATGCCAGTCTAGCTCTTGTTCGTAGAGCGAGCGGAAGGTTAGCACGCGAATATTGTAGAGCAGCTTTTCAGCGACATAACCGAAGCCGAACCAGCTTCCCGTGTAGGCAAACAGCTCGACCACGGCCAGCATAAAGAACAGGCCGCCAAAGAACCTGCCAGCCCATAGAATTTGATGAGTTGAGTTGCAGGGGCCGACTTTCTCGACAGTATTGCCAAAAATGACACCTGCAGAGGAGAAAGTACCGCCGACGATGACGGCAGAGAAAACGGCCAAGAGGAGCATCAGGAGGTGTGGGCGAAGCATGAGGCCAAACATCTTGATAATTTTCCAGGCTGACAGATCAGCATCCAGTGCTTTATCCTCTGCTTCGGCGGCCGCCTGGCTAGGTTCTTGCTCAGTTGACGAAGAAACACCTGGTACGTCTTCTTCTAGGGCAGTAGGCTCGCTCAGAGAAGATTCCTTTTCTGAGAGAACGATTTCAGTTTCGCCTTTGGTTGTGCTAGACAGAGATGGTGTGTCATCCTGTTCCTTGGACGCCAGGTTTTGTAAACGGACCATGCCAGCATATGAACCATCAAGGGCCATGAGCTCTAAATGAGTGCCCTGCTCAATGATTTGGCCGTTATTCATAACGATGATATTGTCGGCATTTTTAATAGTGGACAAGCGGTGGGCGATGGCGATGATGGTTCGGCCCTTGGATATCGACTCAACTGCCGTCTGGATACGCTGCTCGCTGGCTGAATCAAGAGATGCGGTCGCTTCGTCCAAGAGAAGAATCTTTGGGTCTCGGATTAAAGCGCGAGCAAATGCAAGCCTTTGGCGCTGTCCTCCACTGACAAGCTTTCCTGCTGTACCAACAAGGGTTCCGTATCCATATTCAAGCTTGTGAATGAAGTTTGATGCGTCGGCCAGAGCGGCCGATTGGCAACTCAATTTCACGAGCTCGGCCATATCAGAACCGTACGCCTGAGCGACAGTGGTTAAATCTTGTCCTTCTCTAACCTTCTCTGCCACCTCGGCAAGTCCATTGCCCAGAATGATGGACTGGAACTTTTCATGCTTCTGCCACGGCGAGTTGAATAGACCTAATGCGATATTCTCCAAGATTGACCGATCCAGCAGCGACGGCTCCTGTTGAACCAAGCTGATGAAGCTTCTCAAGTTTTTCACGTTTATATCCTTCAAATCGTGTCCGTCAAGCAGCACTTTCCCATCCTGAGGGTCATAGATTCTTGTCGTCAAGCCGGCCACTGTAGACTTGCCACTTCCAGACAGTCCAACTATCGCAGTATACTTGCCAGCAGGACAGTCGAACGAAACATTTTTGAGCACAAGCTGATCTGGCCTGGAGGCATAAGCGAACGAGACGTCGCGGAATGAAATGGAGGCGGGGGCAGAATCAGGAAGTTTCAAGCCGGAAGTCGATCTGGAGTTGATTGCGGCTGGAGTTTCGATGTCTTGTCGCAGTTTCAGGAATGCTGTGGACGCACCCCCTATGAGAGGCAGAAGGGGGGCAATGGAGCCAAAAACGACACATGCTGCGATGAATATTGTTAGAGGAAAGACATGTCAAGGGTTACTATCATCGATCTCTAAAACTTACCATCGACAAGGAGGAAGATGACAGTATAAATCTCTCCTACTGATACACCGTTGGGATTGGCGATAGTATTGACAATCTGGTGGCTTCCCTGCCAAAAGGACAATGCATTTGCAGCATACGCAATGAAATAGAGAGTGCCGGCCTGAACCGCCGCAGCAAAGGCCTTTTTTATGCCCCTTTTCTGAGCCGTCATGACATGTGAAGAAAATTTGGCCTCTAGACGTGGTCCAGCGCTAAAGGCTTGGACAACGGCAATATTCGACAGAGTTTCCTGAGCGATGGAGGACGCCGAGCCAATTGCATCAGACATGGCACTGGTATACTTTGCGGTAAAGGCACTTCCAAGCCCTGCCATGAGGAAGAAGGCAGGGATAAGAGACAGAAGAATGGCAGCAAGCCTCCAGTTCTTGATAAAGGCCACAATGTAGGCCGTCAGGAAAAAGGACGTGCAGGCGATGCAGATGCCGACCTTTTCTGACGTTCCAGACTGGACAGCCTGTACATCGGCATTGAGACGAGACGACAGTTCGCCCGCTTGACGCTTGTCGTAAAAGGTCGCGTCCTGTTGCAGGAGTGCTTGAAAGTAGCGGTCTCGGATACGGGCTTCGAGTCGGCGGCTGAAGATGCTCCAGCACACAATGTAGATGTAAATCAGGACGAAGCTGGCAATGCCGATGTACGTCAGCTCGAGCACCTTGCTATCGATTGAGTGCTGGATGTGTGCAGCCTCGTCCGCGCTGGGGCTCTTGGCATCGCAGCTCGCAGTGTTCAAGTCGTCGACGAGCTGACCAAAGAGGATTCCCATGAGAGGAAATGGGACTCCTGCGGCGGCGGCAGAGACTGTGCCTACAGCAAGAAGAAGGATATCGAGCCATGTAGGGTTGGCGTAGACGAGAAGCTGGAAATATGTGAAGAAATCCGAAAAGAACTATATGATGCAGCTTCGTTAGGCGCGAGTTGGGTAAGTTTCTTTATGATAAATGATAGGTATCACTGACCCTTCCAACCTTTGACTGGTCTTTCTTTGTGTTGGAGATTGATTCTACAGCTTCGCTGCCAGCTTGAGGCGCCATGACAGCTTCAGTCGCAGCATGGACGCTTGCTGTCTCGTCCTGAGTGCCCATTGCTGGCGAGTCGTGGATGTGTCGATGGTTATCCCACAAGCCGCACGCTCACACGACCAAGATCGAGCACATGAAGAAAGGATCAAAGGGTCTATCAAAGGTAGAATTGCCGTCCAATCTGCTTAGATTCCGGCAGTTGGGTCAATGTTCCGTCCAGCTCTAGCTCTCCCCCACTTGCATGATCGGCAAACAGCTGGGATGTTGATTCCGGCTTGACTGACTACTGAGAACGCGCAACTACGCTGTCCTCTTTTTTTATCCCCTCCCTGGCAAGTATCAATCCACAGGAACTTTGCAGCGCCGCCCAAGCATGAATTCTTGATGGGCCACCAGGGCCTCTCCCATTGTCGCTCCCTCGCTTCTGCTTCTGGGCTGCCGTTTAGTGTGCTCCATATTGCCTGCTTGGCCTGAACGAATACGTGTAGGTGCCATCATGTCACTGAGGACCGGCAGTATCCACTGCTGCTGGGATGTCGTGAGAATGAGAGACGGCAAAAGAGCAGCGCAAGTACCGTTTTGTTGCTCAGATGTTCCTCGACGCTCCAAGAGACACGCCCCTACTCTGCCCCGCCGCCTTGTACCTCTACATTGCTGCATTGGTTCCCCACTGCTTTTCGGATCAGATAATTCCTCTCGGCAGAATTCCCCACTGCACGCGTCCGACGATCGGCTCAGGTTAGCTTGCTTGTGGAAAAAACAATCACGAAGACTTGGCAGAGAAATAGGAATTGCGTAAGTGAAATGGCTTAGAAGGGGAAATAGGAAAAAATCCCTCTTTTCAGGGGTTCTTTTTGGCTCTTCTCGGTCATTCAGTCACCCGCGCCCTTGCTTTTTTGCTCGGTCTTCGAGGTGGACCGTTCGGCTTCCGTGCAAGCTCGTGGGGCCGGCGTTTTGATATTCTCACGGCCTCGGCCTCGGATCTGATAAGATTTCTTGAGAGAGACGCAGACGCCCTTCCACATGTATATGGGGTTTTCGGGGAATTGCAAAGCCACCTACCAGATATAAACTAGAAGGCCCTTTTTTGCGTACTTGGTATTACACCCCCTTTGGAGGATGGCTTTGAACGCTGCAGATCCTGATGCTCTCTCTGATGGGGCCCGCTGCAGACTGGACCTTGGCAATAGGCGGTACTTCGTGCTAGGCCGAATAGAAGGGCAGTAATGCAAGTGAGCGACAAATAACGACACATAATGAATTACGCAGTGCCGTTAGCCGCACTGAAATCGCAAAGTCCCTGTATCGGCGCCTTCTCTGCTCGGGCAGCTCGTCGGCACATCGCGGCTCAGCTGCTCTCGCCGTCTAAGCCGTCCATCCGCTGGCGCACCACCGTCTGCATCAGCAATCCGCCTCTTGCATCTTCTATTACTCAGATAAACAGCAGCCGTCTGAGCCTGAGTTTCCCAAGCGCTGTCCAGCATCAGCTCCAGCTCCAGCTCCGTCCTATTCACAGCTCCTCTTCTCGTCAGTTTGCTTCTGAAAGCTCTGCCATTCCACATCAGACCACTATGGGCTCAATTCCAGATTCTGCCCCTGTCGTCAGGGTCTTCATTGCGGGTGGCTCCTATGCTGGTCTCTCTGCGGCCGTCAATCTGCTCGATCTGGGCGATGGCCTGTCACCACGCATGGCACACGAGCGATACCAGCACCACCCTAGCGTGCCCAAGGTGAAGTTTCATATCACCATTGCGGATGAGCGAGATGGTTACTGTAAGTATTTCCACTCTATGGCGTGTTGTTGTATCTAACAATAGCCTCGTAGATCACTTGATTGGATCACCACTAGCCCTGGCGGATTCTGAATATGCAAAGAAAGCCTGGGTCAAATTCCAAGATATCCCCGGCCTGCAGCTCCCCAACGTCAAATTCGTCCAGGGCTCGGTGTCCAGCGTAGACTGTGAAGCCAAAACAGCTACCGTCGTCGACTCTATCACCAAAGAAACCATCACTCACCAGTACGACTACTTCGTCACTGCCACCGGCCTGAGAAGAGTATGGCCCGTGGTACCTCAGTCTTTGACTCGGAAGCAGTACCTCATCGAGGTTGAAGAGCAAATTAGTGCTCTTGACGGTGCAAGAGATGGCGTTGTCATTGTCGGAGGCGGGGCTTGCGGCATCGAGATGGCTGCCGAGTTGAAGCTCGTGAAGCCTCATCTCCAGGTGACGCTGGTTCATTCGCGGGACAAGCTCATGTCGTCTGAGCCACTTCCGGATGAGTGCAAAGACAAATCCTTGGAAATGGTCAAGGAGGCTGGCGTCGAGGTATTGATGAACCATCGGCTGGCCAGCTCCAATAAGGTCGTAGCCCCTGACGGTGCGTCAAAATATGAAGTTGAGTTTACAAATGGACACAAAATGGCTGCGAGCCAAGTCATCATGGCTCTTTCTAAAAGCATTTCGACGGCTTCATATCTACCATCATCGGCTACCGATTCCGACGGGCTCGTCAAAATTATACCAAAGTAAGAATTTCCTGCCCTATGTACATGTCACGGGGAGAATTTAGCATAACTAACACCCCTGCTCTTCCTTAGCATGAGCTTCGAGACTGGCACTCCCAACGCCGCATCGCACTTTTGCGCCGGCGACGTGACCAAATGGTCAGGCATCAAGCGCTGCGGCGCCGCCATGCACGGCGGGCATTACATCGCCTACAACATTCACCAGAGCGTTCTGAAGCAAGTTGTTGCTGATCACCAACCAAAGTTTCAAGAGCTACAGGAGATACCACCCATGATCGGCCTAGCGGTGGGCAAGAATGCTGTTGCGTATGGGCCTGACGTTGGTGTTGTTACCGGACCCGAAGTAATGGAGGCGTATTTCAGGGATGATTTGGGCTGGGCTAGTAAGTTATCCGCATGACTCGAAATATTTCTTACCTTGTGTTGTTTTACCAACGTGCTAATTGGATGGTGTTATAGTTTGCTGGAATTACATGCAGCTGGGGAACCAAGGACCTGATGTCAAGACACTGGAGACAAAGTCTTCTTAGTTAGTACTGGAGGCCACGAATTTAGATATGGATGGATGAGAGGGTACATCGGCGTTTGAGGAGTTTACATACAGATTTAGATGCAGCACTTATATACATAGATTATAGAATAAGGGCGCTTGTACGTTTTATAAGCGTCTTCATCTATGCACTGACCTAGCCTGTCTTCGGTGATCTTCTGCATACCTAAGGTATGTAGTGGCAGCTGCCGCAATCCGTTCAATGTCAATGAGCCTTCTCAACCCCTTTTCACACGGCAATCTCGAACGCGCAATAGATAGATTTGGCACTTCGCTTGTCTACTTGGGACTTTGACATTTGGAGCTTATCGGAATATATTATACTATTCTCATTAGTTAGACTAATCTATGGCACTACAGAATAAGAAAACCCTGTAGACACAAAGTCCCACCACCATCTATCTATCTTATCATAAACAATACTTTAAAAGACAGTTCCCTTGACCTGCTTGTGCTTTCTCACATCAATATCCCGCCACATCATTGTACCAACCACTGCCAACGACAAGACGGCAGTAGCCGCAATCAGCATCATCTTCTGACTATCGCCATAGGCCTTTTGGATAGCGATACGAGCGGGAGATCCCATCGGATAAGACAACTGGGCCTCCAAGCTGCCGTAGATGGTTGTGAGATTTCCTAGCTCGGACTCTGGGAGATATGCAGCGAGCTTCTTGGGGAAGACGGCCTGCCAGACAGCAGCTGATACGGTCAGTCCGATGGCGCCACCGATGGACGAAGCCATGGCCTCTATGGCAAGCACTACAGCAACATATTGATGAGAGGTTGCTGCCATGACGGCCGTTTGTTCGCAGATGACAATGGTGCCACCAGCAAAGGCAATAAAGATCTGGCACATGATAATGTAGCCTGCGATAAAGAGCCACAGATTAGCGAAAGTTGCCTGAAATAGTTTTAAGAAACTCAGCTGCTTACCGATGTTGACGTCTGGCTGGCGGAAATGAATCATCAAACCGACTCCAAGAATAGTGACGGGGACTCCAAAATAGAGACAGACAGCCTTGAACTTTCCGGTATAGCGAATGATGAGGCCAACTAGGATAGCCCAGAAGCAAGATCTATCCAGGAGTTAGCCATGCGAATACACATACGAAGGACATCCTTTCGCTTCTTACCCCACACTATATATTTGGGCCACATAGCTGGATTCGGTGACATCGAGGCCGTTTACCACCTGGAGGAAGCTGAGGAAGTAGCTGTCCCATATGTAGTAGCTGACAAAGACAGAAGCCGCCAAGATATTGGCGCCGATGACAGTGCGGTCCATGAGAAGCGAGTAGGGGATAAAGGTGATGGGCGCAAAGAATCTCTCCCAAATGCCAAACACGATAAGTGCAACCACTCCTCCGACCAAAAGTCCGATAATGAGGGACGATTTCCATCCATCTTCCTGGTATGAATAGATGTTGAAAGGCAAAAGGAACATGGCCAGTCCACCGGATAGAATGAGCAGGCCAATGATATCAAACTCTCGGCCGTAGTGGATCACAGTCTCGTAAAAATTACCTACTCTCTCTCGCGGACGAATCACACCAAGCTTTTTTGCCTTTTTGTTATAGTACATGAAGAGGAAGAAAAGTGGCGAGGTGATGACCGGAGTGATGATGGCAAAAGACCCAAAGCCCCAGCGGAAACCGGGGCCCTCAAGGAAAGCTTGTGAGATGGGGCCAGAAAGCCATGTCGTGATGATATAAGGCGAGCTGCTGTATGCGAAAATGAGACCTCTTTTGACAATCTTTGTTAGCTAGATCTCATATATGAACAAACATGGGCAGAATAGAATTAAACTAACCGATTACGCAGAGAAGTCGTATCAGCGAGGAAAATGGATAGCGCGTAATCCAATCCATTGTAGCCAACCCAGTAAAACACCTGCGCAGCGGCATAGGTTTCAACATTCTTGCAGGCTGCCATCATGATCAATCCCAGAGTCGTGAACATGATGGAGATCAAGTAACCCTGTGGGCGACCAAAGATGTCCAGAATCTTGGCAAGAGTCAACTTCCAGACGCCTCCTATGATGCTGCTGATTACATTGACCGTGGGAGTAAGAGAGTGCTCCTGAAAAGCGGATGTGACCCAAGGCGTGAGTGTACCAGTTGCACCTTGCTGCATAGTGTCGACAAAGTAAATAACCCAGATCATGGCAAAGGCGGTGTACAGCGCATGCTTTGTCCAGACGGACGTGATGGCTTCGATGTTCTGCACACCGGCCTGAGCAGAGGAGTTGATGCCATCATCCAGGTCCGAGTCTTGAGGGCCGCCGATGTTGATGTCGGGATTGTCTTTTCCAGACTCTCCTCCATCGAGGTGGCCATGCTTGGAATCATCGATAGTAGCCATGACTTGAACAAATACAGTGTTAGTGGTGCACCATATGACGATGAGTCTTGTATTACCATGCTCCAGGGAAGCTATATGCGAATGAAGCTCAAAAGAAGAGAAAACGCGCGATTACTTACTGGATCCGTAGCTTGCAACTTGAGAGCTTGACAACCAGCGTCCCTAACCAGCGAGCAGTTGGGATAAGGCTGCTACTTATCGCCTCAAAAACGACGTGGGAAAAGCAGAAGCTGAAGGCTGAAGAGTTCTAGATTTGCCGCCGACAAGGGTGACAAAATAGACCGAATGTGAGGGTGGTCGCTTGCGACACTAGTCGTGGCTACCTCCAAGTTCCAATATTATGGGCCACCTCCCAGCTGCTAAGATGTAGCAATCGCCGTTGAAATGGAACGGTTGACGCCAGTAGCAATTAGTAGAGAGGAGAATTTGCAGCCACCGGCGTCTACTTGGGAGCCACTTGATCACTCGGTAAGCATGATAGACCAAAGGCCTGCTTCTTCTGTGTGGCGGTTTCGGGATGTGGCGGTTGAATCGAGCTGGTACCGATCTCAACATACTACTACGTGGAGCAGTACGACGAGCTGTGAGATACGCTTGCCTCTCAATGCTAGTACTATATTGCGTATTCATCCCAAGGGCTCCATTCTTATCGGTTCTCCGGCAGAGTCTGTTGGCCAGGCTATTGTTTTGTAATGTCACACTAATAGAGAGACCCATGGCGGTTTTTTGCCGTAAAAGTGCCGTTTAGTTATTGCAATATGGATACTCTGAATAGTTGCAATGATCAAAATCTGATAGTGCGATGACGATGGAGATGATATCCCGGAAAAATACTGGCTCGTCGATCAAAGAGGGACCGTAAACAATTTGATTGTTACCCACTTGAGTAACTAGCTAATAATTCTTCAAAGAAGTGTCTGCCTGACATTGTCTAGTAAGGCACGAGTAGCTGTATAGTAGGTATTACTGTCGTAACCGTATAGTATGTAAACTGACAACGGCCAAGAAGTGCTATTTGTTCTCTTTCAACGGGTATTCGGCACTTGTACTCGTACTAGTAGATCATTTGCGCGAATTCACAATCTTGGTCACGATTATCATGTGCTCGTCCAAGTACTAAACGTAATGGCGAGTGGAGAGAAAATTATCAGATCATGTACGCCCGAAGCTGGCGCTTTTAGCCGCTCCGACAACCGGACCGCATGTGGAAAGATGCTCCAATAAGGTTATCAGATCCGCCTTAGTGGCGCCGCCTTTGGGACCGGATCCAGAAGCTCCAAAAGCAGGATTGCGTTACGGAATCAAAACGTCTGAAGCTTGCGTCGTCTTTGGGCGAGCTACATGTATTGGGGGAAAGCAAAGTGCCGGAAATGGCGTGTGCGGGATGTTGACTGGAGAAGAAAATTTTGCAGAGTGGGAATATGCACTTGATGTAACCCTGTTTGGTTCGAGCGCGCGGTTGGATCAGTGGATCTAATCAATCAGTCAGGGAGATAATCTGCTCACGCTTCGGCCGTCGAGCTAAGCTGGGTTAAAACTGGCTGCGTTTTCGTGTTCTCTGCATCTTCCATGTGGGTGCTAAGCAAGGGGAGGGGTGTGAAACGACAACTAAGCCATCGCCAGCTTTGGTTGGTGTATCATGGTTGATGGCCCCAGAGGCTTTGTATCTGTACTTGATGGCCATACTCGTGCCTTGCCAAAGGCTATGAGAATACTTGGACCTGGATACGCATTGCGTGCTGATCACTTGCAGATCCGTCCTCTCTTACGATGATGGAGAAAAAGAGGTCCAATGGTCCGGCACGAAGTTAACTTGTAGCAGTATGGTCTCTGTTCATGTCTGCTCTAACTGAGAAAGGGCTGGTAAACTGGGCACGAAGCGGAAAAGCACGGAGTCCTTTTCTCACTGTTGAAGTAGCAAGAGCCGAGGCCTCTTGGCATGTAGCATTAGTTGTTCCCTGATACGTCTTTTTGCTTGGAGTGGCAGTTCTTGGTATATTCCATCTTATCAGATTGTTCTTACATACCTTCTCCTCTTTTATTATCAATCTACCAATACACCATCATTGGTTGCAGCAGTATTTACATTTCTTCATTGTTTCTCCGGTTGTTCTTCTTCATACTAAGTTTCCCATCTCTTAATTTGTAAAGCTGGGCTACACAATGGCTGCTTCCCTTTCTTCAATACCCCCTGACCAGACGGTCATCAAGCTTCCGCATCCCTACCACACCGAGTACTCTGTCCAAAAAGCCTCGTCACAGCATAATGGACACGGTAATGCGGAAAGTTATCGATTGAGTATTAAGCCCAATGTCTCGTCGGGAAAGAAGCCTCCGGTTGAGCTTCATACATCCAAAGCTGTCTTCACTGAGCCAATTGATCTCAAGTCAAGTGAGCTGCCACCGCACTCCAACAACAGCGCATGGGCTCGCGCCAGACGATCGCCAGGCGCAAGTATATCATGGGATGGCCTAACAGAGCGTCCCACGTTGGCGCAGGCGTGGATGATTCTCTACGTGTTATTCACAACGCGGCCTTCTACAGAGTCACTCAGACTGGAGCTCAGGGGCGCAAATGCCATTGTGCTGGGACAGCAGCTGAAAGATGTCGCCCTCGCCGTTGATCATCCACTGCGCCCTCGAGAGAAGCCAGGCCCATTGACAACTACGGATACAGATGTTGTCTTGGCTCTGCGGGCTACTTTCTGGCAAGGCGCCGGATCTCCTTTTGGCCCTCGACCTGTTTGGTGCCCCGAAGAGTCTCCGTCGTCTCTGCCAGCATCCAATCCGCTGAAGTCTTATCCCATGACTCCCCTTCAGCATACGATGACCATTACGTCGGCGGGCGACCCCCAAGATCCGGAGCGAAGCCAGCAGACGTGGCATCCCATTCGACCCGCCAAGCCAGCTCCAGGCGCTGTCATATACAGCCGATGGATCCCCCATTTGCAAGAAACATTCTCGATGGTATCGCTTGACTGGCAAGACGCCGAGCATCTGAGGCTATTCCACGAGTGGCAAAACGATCCTCGAGTATCGCAAGGCTGGAATGAGACGGGCACTTTGGAGCAGCATCAAGAGTATCTCCGGAAGATACACGTTGATCCTCACCAAGTTGCCGTTCTGGCTAAGTGGGATGACGAATATTTCGCCTATTTCGAGATTTACTGGGCCAAGGTATGACGAACAACTCAATTGCGAGAACTCAGAAAGAAGCATGCTAACTTGAATCCACAGGAGGATCGACTCGGTAGTTACTACGACTCTGGAGACTTCGATCGCGGTCGCCATTCCCTCGTCGGCGATGTCCGATTCAGAGGCCCGCACCGCGTGTCGGCCTGGTGGAGCAGTCTGATGCATTATCTCTATCTCGACGATCCCCGAACAATGTATGTCGTGGGCGAGCCCAAAGACAGCAACTCGACAGTCGTCATGTACGACCTCATCCACGGGTTTGGACTGGATAAGTTTGTCGATCTGCCGCATAAGCGCAGCGCATTTGTACGGTGCCACAGAGAGCGCTTCTTCCAGCTGTGTCCTCTGGGCGATAACGAAAAGGCTGTTGGTGGAATGAGGATTGGATTGGTGCCAAAGTTGTAAACGTAAAGAAGGGTACATGTAGGTAGTGGCGTTTTTGGTATCATTGTATCAGATGTAATATCCGTGTATCTAATTAAAAAAAATAAAAAAAAAATAAAGGCATATCGAACATCATGGTAATATAAAAGCTCTGAATAGCTCGAGAAAATACTGAATATCGACAATCTACAATCCACCCTATAAATACTCCATTCTGAATACTATACACTCATCTAAAGCTTAGATGTTTTCGTCATCTTGCTCAAAATCTCATCCCCCAACTTCGCCATCTCAAACTTCCGAATCTTTCCACTCCCCGTCAGAGGCACATCTGCCGGCACGCCATCGTGGCCCAGCCAGAAAACATGTGTCGGGGCCTTGTGATTGCCCAGCGTCTTGCGGACCCAATCTCTGATTTCCTGATCCGTAGGCTTGTTGTGGCCATCGCCCAGTTCGAGAAATGTCCCGACGACTTCTCCGTAGTGCTTGTTCTTAAGCCCGACGACAATGGCGCGCGAGATGGAGGGGTGGCCCATGAGGCGCTCTTCAATCTCCAAGGGGTAAATGTTCTCACCGCCCCGGATGATGATGTCTTTGAATCTGCCGGTGATGGAGCAGTAGCCATCTTCGTCAAAGACGGCCTCGTCGCCAGTGTGCAGCCACAGCACGCCCGCGGCATCTCGCACCATGGTCTCGTTGGTCTTCTCCGAGTTGTTCCAGTATCCGGCCTGTAATTGGTATCCGGCAATGCAAAGCTCTCCTCGCTCTCCAACTGGAACGATGTTGCCATCGCGATCCACGAGCTTGGCCTGCGCATGCGGCATCAGAGTGCCCACAGTAGTCAATCTCCGTGTCATGGCATCATCTGTGAAGGCATTGAAACATGTGGGCGAAGCTTCTGTAAGGCCATAGCTGCTAGTGAACTCGGTCATGCCAAAGCGATTTACCAACAGGTCCATGAGATATCGCGGAACCGGTGCACCGGCAATGATGCCCGTGCGAAGCTTGTCGCATTTGAAGTTGGGCGGAAGTTCGGCTTGGAACAGGGAATCGAACATGGCCGGTACGCCGTGGATGGCGGTGCATTCTTCGTCCGAGATGGCTTTTAGTGTAGAAGCAATGTCAAAGACCTCGGCTGCGTAGACAACTTTGCCGCCGTGGGTGATGATTGCCAAAAGCCCGAGGACAAGGCCGAAGCAGTGGAAGAGTGGTGGTGGACAGCAAAGGACGTCTTCGTGGGTGAGGCGCATTCGATCGCCAATGAATCGAGAATTATTTACCAGATTACTACAAAAAAAAAAAAAAGAGCAAATTAGCAATAGGAAAAAGAGAAGAGAAGAGAAGAGAAGAAGACTCGGCTTACTGGTGAGTGAGCATCGCCGCCTTTGGCAAGCCCGTCGTACCGCTTGTAAACTGCAGATTGACAACCTGGTGAGGCAGCACCTTGCTCATGGCTCGATGAAGCCTATCATGGTTTTTGCGAGAGCCCGACTTCACGAGCTCCTCATACGTCGTGTAAGTGCCGCTCTCCCCTCTCAAGATGACGACCTTGATCGGAGAAGCCTCATTGTGCAAATCCTGCAGCAGCCGAGTGTTGTCCGTACGGCCAATCGTCTTTGTGGTAAAGAACACTTTGCAATCCGAGAAATTGAGGCCATACTTGGCCTCGGTCGCCGTGTAAGTGTTGTTCAAGATGACAAGAATAGCGCCAATTTTGGCGACGGCGAAGAAAACTGCAGCATATTGCTCACAGTTCCCGGCCATTACGCCAACGCGGTCGCCGACGCCAATGCCCATATCCAAGAGGGATTGGGCCAGTGCTGAGCTCTGTTGGTTGAGATCATAGTATGTCCATCGTGCACCGGTCCATGGGATGATGAGACACTCTTTGGTGCCATATTGGTAGGTCTGAAGCTCCAGGAGCTCGCCTAGTGTCAGGTCGACGAGGGGAGGATCAGAGGGGCCGTGAAGGATAGAGAGTTTCTGGATGGGTGGCGTAGAGTATGGCTGAACAGCCGTTGATTGTGAAGTCATGATGGCAGATTTTGGAAGAGAAAATTGTGTGAAAAGATGGATATAATGTTGGCTTCTGTGAGGCTCTCGTCAATCACACACGGTAGTAGGCCTATAACGCATCTCTCAACTACTAGTTGACGGCCAACCTTCATGGCCAAAAGCATTGCTACATCCTGACTGTTTATCCTAGACCCACCAACGTGAATTTAGCTGCTCTTTGCTTCAGTTGATCTAGCCAAACCTAGCTTCCATGTACATCGCTTTCGTCCAAGGCATAGACCAAGCTTGAGACTGTTTCTAGGCCCAAAGGGACGAGCTGCCGGTTTTGACAGAGCCCCGTTCCGCCCTCAGAGCATCCGAGAATTGCCGAGATGAGTTTTCCAAGAGCCAAGCCCATCGGCGCGGTGTTTCTACGGTGCTTAGAGTCATAGATCCGGTAATCAGATGATCTGATAAGATTTCATCTTGGAAGGGGCATCAACAAGGTCCACTTCTCGCCATCGGAAGCCTGTAACAAACATACAGTACGCCGCTGGCAAATACCAAGTACCGAAATCGGTCTCCATCCTTGCTCTTGATGAAAATTTTTCTTATCAGATCTTGATCCTGGCTCAAAAGTCCACAGAGTAGTCGTCATTATGGGCCAAAGTATCTGTACCTGGCGGATGATGAAGACGAACTAGGGGAAGGGGTGTAGCTGCGATAGCCGGAATTGGCATGTGATGAGCATATCCATATAAGAGATGTACGAGTATGGAAATGTTGGGATGAAGATTTGTTCCAAGCTATTGCCTAATACCCAGTCAATGGATATTGCAGCAGTATCCGCAAGAAATGAGGTGATTTTAACGTGCAATTTACTCGCAATTTACTCTAGTGCGCTTGGCACCACGACTGTCCGCGGGCGTATATTGAAACTTGAGAGCACACAGAAGTACTCGAAGGTGATGTTAGCATTAAACAAGACAAAAAGTTGTTTGCTTGTTCTCATCTCGTTCTTACTCGCTTTTAAACACCCAATTGTCTCTCATTTCTTCCAAAAGGTACAGCGCAAATGCTTCAACGATCAGCGTCGGTGGAAGCCGTAGGTACAGCATCTCCTTCCTTAAAATGCCGCGTCTTGGCGTATTCGCACAGCTTCTTCCCCATTCCCCCACCTCACAAATTTCTCTCTTCTCCCCATCTCTCCACCCAGCTGCGTCATACAACACCAATCAACTGCCGATATGAAGAGAAAAAAAGTTATCAGATCGTCCCAGGCCCCATCAGAAGGACTAAAAGCACCGCAATGAACGCCCCGCCCAAGCTAGGTACTCCACTAGACTGGCTCTTTATGTTATCTGATCCGCCTTTTAGGCCGTGAGCAGGCAAAAGGTTCTTTGGACGTACCGGCAAAGTCTTTCACTATGCAAACCCCCCTCATGGTACTTTGGGCGGGACCATGAGGGTCGTGGTCCCTGTCCTGCATGCATGATAGCTGCACGCCTCGCACCCGTCATGTATTCCTACATGATCTCAAGCGTCAATTTGGAAGCTTGGGTGCATCACGGTCATTGCAATTTATCCGAAAAAGCGCAGCTTTGAATTGGCGTGAGTAATTGGTAGCAATTGGTGTGCTCAACCTGGCTCAAAGTGCGGGCATCATCGGAGATGAGAATTGGCGTCGGTTCTTGCTGAGGAGAGGGATTTGCTTGTGGCTTTGAGCCTCGGTGGCCTGCGCTATACAGCTGGTACATGAGTCCAGGCACCTTTCATTTCATTCGATGTTTACTGAATCACCAAGGGAGAGCGAGTCTTTCACATTTTACCACTGATGCAATACATTCGCAAAGTCCATCTGCCCTGATCGAAGCATAAGCAGACACCATGGCTATCGATGGAGACGCAATTGGCAACGCCAATTCGATGAATCTTCCCCCTAGTCTCGCCGCAGAAGCGATTTCAAGCATCGAAGAAGCAAGAAAAGTAGCTCCTGAGCAACAAAGTGAAGTGTCTTCAAATCAGAATGGCATCGTCAGCGATACAGACCTTCAACAGCTATGGACTTGGAATCAGCATGTGCCCTCTCTTATACCAAGCTGCATGCATGATATCATATCCGAACAAGCTCGCCAGCAGCCACACAAGATTGCAGTTGAATCGTGGGATGGGTCCTTGACATATCAGCAACTAGAACACTATTCATCACAACTTGCCAGGCAGATCCTACAGAGGAATGTAAAAGCTGGCAGCCGGATCCCACTATGTTTCGAAAAGTCCATGTGGACCGTGGTCGCCGTCCTAGCTGTCATGAAAGCAGGCACAACATTCTCTCTGACGGATCCCAGTCAGCCTGTGGCACGACTGCAGACAATTGTTGAACAGACAGGAGCAGACCTCATCATCACTTCCGTAGCCCAGAGCGAGCTTGGCAGAGAGATATCCAAACAAGGAGGCCAAGTCCTCGCAATATCCCGAGACTATTTTGCTAGCATCAAAGGGTCACAGTTAAATACCGCACTACCTCAAGTGCCCGCGGAAACGCCAATGTACGTCATTTTCACCTCTGGAAGCACAGGCAAGCCCAAGGGAGTTGTCATTACCCATGCAAATTATACCAGCGGCGCCGTTCCCCGAGCAGAAGCCGTTGGCTACAAGTCAACCTCTAGATGCTTCGATTTTCCTTCTTATGCTTTTGACGTCAGTATCGACTGTATGCTATGCACATTAGCAACTGGTGGCCAGATATGTGTGCCTTCTGAGGAAGCCAGGATGAACGATCTCAGTGGCGCCATTCGTCAGAGTAAAGCCAATATGGTTCACATGACTCCTTCGGTAGCCAGAGTCTTGGATTCCGACATTATCCCATCTCTGGACGTTTTAGGCCTGGGTGGTGAGGCAGTATCTGCAAGTGACGCAGCGGCTTGGAGTAAACACACAAGCTTAATCATTGCCTATGGGCCATCCGAGTGCACCGTCGGATGCACAATCAACAATACCGTTACCATCTCCACCGGAATCGGTAAAGGCGTTGGAGGTGTCACCTGGATTGTCGACCCCGATGACCACAACATCCTCATGCCCGTTGGAGCCGTTGGAGAGCTTATTGTCGAGGGCCCAGTTGTTGGTGTTGGCTACCTTGACGAGCCGGAAAAAACAGCAGAGGTCTTTATTGAAGATCCAACTTGGCTTAGATCTGGCTACAAGGCCTTCTCGGGCCGACCTGGCAGACTATATAAAACAGGTGATCTTGTACGATATGAAAGCAACGGCTCTGGTTCCATCGAATTTGTGGGCAGAAAAGACCAACAAGTCAAGCTTCGTGGCCAGCGAGTCGAACTTGCAGAAGTTGAGCACCACTTACGAGCCTCTCTGCCAAATGGAATCAAGGTCGCGGCAGAGGTGATAAAACCAGAGAATGGCGGTGCACCTTCTCTTGTCGCCTTTCTCTCAGAACCTGCTACCATGGGCACCGCTGGAGTAGACCCGGCCATTGTCGATCCCTCACCAGAACTGAAATCTGTTCTGGCAACAGTCAGTACTGTCATGGGATCCAGAGTCCCACGATATATGATTCCGGCGGCATTCGTCACTCTTCAACACATGCCTTCTCTGGTGTCTGGTAAAACAGACAGGAAGAAATTGCGTGAGATTGGAACATCGATACCGCGCGAGATTTTCAGCCGAATGCAAGCGACTGAAGCTCCGGAGGAAGAAGAGCCGGAAACTGAGATGGAGAAGAAACTGCAGCAAGCCTGGTTTGAAGTACTCGGATCAGATGCAAGAATATTTAGGCACAGTAACTTCTTTGCGCTAGGAGGTGATTCTTTGCGTGCCATGAGGCTTGTAGTTGCAGCTCGCGCGAACGAAATCGCATTGACGGTTGCTGATATATTCACGAATCCAACGCTGAGCCACATGGCGTCAAAAGCTACTCAGATCTCCGAGACCTCTGTGGAAGAAATCTCACCGTTCTCGCTACTGGAGAAAGATTGGGATGTCGAACACGCGAAAAATGAAATATCCGCTCTTTGCGGCGTGGAAGCTGCTATCCTAGAAGATGCGTATCCATGTACACCCCTCCAGGAAGCGCTCATGGCTCTATCGGCCAAGGTCAAAGAGGCATACGTCGCTCAGAGAGTGGTGGAGCTTCAAGACACTGCTACGGCTGAGAAGCTAATCGCAGCCTTCGACGTCGCACAACGAGAAAGCCCTATATTGCGGACGAGAATCGTGCAAGTCCCCGGACACGGTCTCATTCAGGCCGTCACAAGGGGAGAACTGAATGTCTTTTCTGGGAATCATCTTGATGAGTATCTGGTAAATGACAGGAATGACGCTATGGAACTAGGAAAGCCTCTCGTGCGCTATGCCATCATCAATGATATCACATTGGGCAGAGTGAGCTTTGTGCTCACGATTCACCATGCTCTGTATGATGGCTGGTCCATGCCCTTGGTTGTCGATCGAGTCAACAAGGCGTACGAGGGCCAAGCCGTTTCACGCCCTGCAGAATTCAAGCACTTTATCAAATATCTGGCAAATATGGAGATGGACAAGTCGGCCAATTTCTGGCGAGAACAGCTCCACGGAGCCAATCCTTCTCAGTTTCCATCTCTACCTTGGCAAGGGTATCAGCCGCAATCAGACTCGTTACTGGAGCAATATGTGCCTCTAGGAGAAGGCAATGCCTCCAATGCTACCACCGCGACGATTATCAGAGCAGCTTGGGCTCTCGTGGCATCACAATACATCGGTAACACCGACGTCATCTTTGGAGAGACGCTGACGGGTCGAAACGCACCCGTTGTCGGATCCGAAGAGATTGAAGGGCCAATGATCACCACCGTTCCCGTGCGGGTTCAAGTAGATCGAGATATACCCGTTTCAGAATATCTTCAAAGCATACAAGAGCAAATGGTAGACCAGATCCCTCACGAGCATTTTGGCTTACAGCACATACGAAGACTCAGTCCTGACGCCTTCGACGCATGTGAGCTCCGAACAGGCTTGGTGCTTCACCCAAGTGCCGAGAGTGAAGAGCCTAATCAGTTCAGCCACCTCCCAGCGAGCTGTCTTGTCCCAGCCGGAGATTCAGAAGCTGCCCAAGAGGCTCTCAAGTTCAACACGTACGCGCTGATGCTCGTCTGTTCGATTGATCCGCGGGGTTTCCTCGTTATGGCCAGCTTCGACTCCAAAACAGTATCGGTTCCTGTGATGCAACGAGTTTTAGACCAATTCCAACAAATTGCGCAGTCCTTGTGCAGAGAAAGCTCGGCTTCTCTAGGCAGTCTTCGATCACCCTTGACTGATAATGATATCCGACAGCTCCAAAACGTCATTTTCGACGCAGACTTTGGTGATGCAACAAAGGAATACTCTGGCGTTCAAGCGGCGTACATTGTGGACTTTAATGATGCAAATCAACTGATCCCCGTTTCTGCCATGGGCGAGCTTGTCATTCAATGCTCAGAGAATCCTTCTTCCAATCTAGTGGAAGTCTCTCCACCAGCTTGGCTCGAGGCAGTATTCGGCTCCAAAGTCTCTGAGCAGGGCAAACTCTACAAGACCGGGCAACTGGCCAGATACGATTCAACCCAGAAGCCGGCGCGCATCAGATTAGTCAATACGAACAGCGAAAGAAATGCCGCTGCGCCACCGGCAGGAATCTTCAAAAGCCGAATTTCTGCAAGCTCCAGCAGACAACGCAAGCTGCGTAGCCTATGGGCTCGCGTACTGCGCATGAGTGAGGACGACATCGGCCTAAATGATGGATTCTTCATTCTCGGCGGCGATTCCATTGCAGCTATGAAGCTTGTATCGGAAGCTCGGCTCGAGGGAGTCAAGTTGACTGTAGCCCAAATCTTTCAGAAGAGAACGCTATACGAAATGGCAAACGTTATGGAAGAGATGGAGGAGCCCGCTTCATCCACGGACTCCGTCGAAGACAGCAAACAATTAGAGTCATTCTCACTCCTTAGTCTAAAAAATGAAGATGAAAAGAAGCAGTTCATCACCAACATCATCACACCTCAGCTCTCCGATCCAACCTGGCACATCACCAACATCCTCCCTACACGACCCCTGCAGCAAATTGCCGTCAAGGGCACAACCCAACTCCCACGCTTCTCAGCACGATACGAACTCATGTACTTTGACAAGACCCTAGATCGTGCCAAAATGGCAGAAAGCTGCAAACAGCTCGTCGCCCGCAACGAAATCCTGCGGACAGTCTTTGCAGAGTACCAAAGCGAGAGTTACGCCGTCGTCCTCGAAGAACTCGTACCGCAAATCATCGAATACGCATTAGATAGCGATGACGACGTGGAAGCCTTCGCAAAGCAGCTCTGTCAGCTAGATGCCCTGACAAGAATGCCCCTCGGCTCGAGTTTCGTGAAGTTCTTCTTGATCGAGTCCAACAACCAGTCATGCCTCGTATTTCGCCTCTCCCACGCCCAATACGACGAAATTTGTCTCCCCATCATGCTCCAGCAGCTATCAAGCCTCTACGAAGACAAACCCATCCAAGAAACCGTCCCGTTCTCCGCCTACGTCCACAGTGTCCTGCGCCAGAACCTGCCCTCCAGCATCCCCTACTGGACTGACCTCCTCTCCGGCTCGTCCCTAACTATCCTCAAGCCAGACGACATCCCCATCCAGCGTCGCAACCACTTTGCCATCCAGCAAACAGTCGACATATCCTCGCGCCTCCGCGACATCACCGTCGCCTCCCTCCCCACCGCCGCATGGGCCCTCTGCCTCGCCCGCCGTCTCTCCCTCCGAGACGTCACATTTGGCGAAGTTGTCAGCGGCCGCAATATCGACTTCCCCTACGGTGCGGCCAACGCAGTGACGGGTCCCTGCTGGCAATACGTCCCTGTCCGCGTGCGTTTCCCCCCAGGTTGCACTGCTTTGGAGATCCTTTCTGGCGTCCAGCACCAGCACATTGCCAGCTCTGCTCACGAGGGCATGAGCCTCGCTGAGATAGCAACTCATTGCGGTTCCGACTGGCTATTAACAGCCGGCTGCAAAGCTTCCGACCTATGGTTCGACTCCGTTGTCCACCAGGACGTCGAGCACATCGAAGAACTGGCGTTTGCTGCTGCGGGAAGTGGTCGCCTAGAAACGATCTACCCCCATGAAGAGCCGCTGCGCGAGTGGAAGATTCAAGCATTTGTTCATGACAACAGTAACAAGCTGACCCTGGAGATTGTTACTTTCGAGAGCTGGGGCGGATATGCTAGAGGGTTATTGGATGATTTGGTCACTGCGGTAGGAACATTGTTGAAAGATCCTCACGCTAAGCTGTTTGGAAATGAATCTGAGTGATTCGGTGTGTATATTATTTCATATGCCTAGTATAAAGTAGAGAAAAATTGTGGCAGAGGAGAGAGCTTTCAAAAGTCAGCAATGTTATCAATATGCCATGCTCAGATACCCTAGTAGTCTTCAATGATCATCCAATGACGAAATTACTTCAAAGGTCCAACTTGGCCGTCTTTCGGCACATAATCAAGAAAAGAAAAAATTGGCTAAGTCGCGGCTTGTTATTAAGACGCTGGTGAATGTTCATTTCTCATAATCCAGAAAAAACCCGATAAACAAAAACATAGAGAGAAAAAGAAGAGAAAGAAAAAGTCTGCGATAGCCATCCAGTGCCATTTCCTCGCCAAGTAAAAACGCTGAATGGGGTATATGGGAGAGACCATCGCACGAAGCAATGTCTGTACACCGTAAACAAAAAAGCACCCAAGACTCATGATGCCAAATGGCAATTTCCAGTTTCTCAAGACGCCGCTGCCTCCCATGATGTATGATTTCCTGCGCTTGGGTCCTCGTATAACCTACGGAGACCGCCTTTTCATTGAACTTCGGATGTTGACGCAGGCAAAAATTGCCCTTCCAAACATGTCAATCAATGCTGTGGATTTGCTGATGATGTTCCCAAACCAAGAGCCTTCTGAAGACTCTTGCGAATGCCTAAACCATTCTCATCCTTGTCACGTCCTATCAGGCCAAGACTCAATCTGCGAGCGGTAACGCCAATGGAACTTGCCGCAGTCCCCGATGCCATCTTGGCCTTCTTACGCCGTCCCGCACCAACTGCAGGTTCGGGAGCCGATGGTTTGGGAGGCCACTCCCCATCACGTTTCCACCCCATAACGCAAGAGCGAATCATGTCGGACAAGTTGATGGGACACGATGGTTGCAGACTATTAAGAATGACCTTGTCGTAGAGACTTAGATAGATCGCCGGTGTAATGGACGCTCTGAAACCGTTGGTAGGCGGAAGAATCGGGTGAGGAATAGGAAGTAGTGTTTCGATAGGTAGTTGGCGGTCGGAAATTTGTTCATTATCTTTAGAACCTTGCTTGCTGAGATCCTTGTCATCTTTGACGAGCGAGGACGCGTCAGATGCTGTGCCTGAGCGGCTATCGGCGAGAGAATTAGACTTGATCAAAGCTAAGGAAGGCGGCGAGCCAGATATGGAGCGGCGGAAGAAGAAGCGGCGAGAGCGAGGAGATACTGGCGGCGAAATAACAGGTTTGCTGCGGACTCGAGCCATCTTTGCACCGGTCCAAGCATCCCGCCGTGCCTGGAAGCACGCCAGACCCTCGTTCCAAGCCATTTCATCTCGAGCAGCCCTCCGGCGCTGTGCTTTCTTCTCCAAGGCCGAAGTCCTGGCTGCACTATCGGGTCCCTCAATGACCGAAGTAATGGCAGCCTCGTCCTCAGAAAGGTCAGAATACCAGTCCATACGGGGACGGTAGTTTACGGCGGCATCTTCGGAGACGATGCTGTAGATGGAGTCGGTGTCGTCGTCGTTGTTATCTGCGTCCGGGTCGTCGTGATCTGAAGCATTGTCGCTCAATGCACTGCTGTCAACGTGGGCGTCTGCGTCGGCGCCGGCGCCGGCATCGGCATCAGCATCATCAGAAGCGTCATCTCGGATGTCTTTGGCAGAATCAACCCTGATTGCTTCCGGTTCGGATTCTTTGGCAGAGGGTTTCTTTTCCTCGTCTGTGTCACTGGGTTTCTCGGTGACTTTGGTTTTGGTTTTGCGGGGCGGTGACCATTCAAAGTTCCAGTTGTTCTTCACCTTGGCAGCCAGATATTTCTTAATGGTATCCTTTTGCCTGTACTTGTCTTTGCTAAACAGGTCTATGTATTCAGGAACAAGCCAAGGTGGTGAATTTGCCGAGGAGTGGGGACTCTGCCCACGAAGCCGAGATAAAGGTGACCGCCGCCCTTTGTAGAAGTCTGAGAAGATCATGGCAGTGTCAGGATCTGCCGTGGAGGAAAACGCTTCTGGGACAGAAAAAGCTGGCAGTGAAGAGGAGGAGTGCTGCTCTTCAGCTAATAAAGATGGTGGTAGGCGGTGGCCGAGATTTGAATCGGCAGTAAGATCTATAGCGCCTAAGAGATCGGGCAAAGAAGACGTCAGCACCTTGTTGATTTATGTTTTATCGACGATGCGGCCAAGGCTAATTTATCCAAGCGAAAGGGGAGTGGTAGCAAAAGGGTGAGACGGGGGCGGTGTAAGTGACATGGATAAGGAGCGACTAGTGGAAGCTTGTGATGGAGGCATGAGAAGTAAGTTGAAGGCGTAGCAAGTGAAGAGTATGAATGAAGCGATAGGGACTATGGAATGATGTGAGATGAGATGAGGCAAGACGGGGCAGCACGCGACAGTAAAAAACACACCAATGTCGATGCTCTCGTTGTATACGCAAGCTTCTACTAATATACGAGTAGATGCATCGCCAGAGGAGTGGCTTGAATAGCTGCCTCAGCTCGAGACTGGCTATAGAATCAAATCAGGCAAGATGAAGAAGGAGAGCAGGAGACTACCAGCTGCTCAGTAGTGGAGGAGGAAGCAATGGCAGTAAGGGATGCTGGGGGGTAAAGAAGCAAAGATGACAAGACATACAGCGATGAGATGAGTAAAGTAGAAAGAATCAATTGAAGAAGATGAAGGTTGAAGAGAGATGATTTAAGAGAGGATAGAGGGAAAGGAATAGGAATAGGAAGAGCAATAGGATTAGGAACATAGTTGGAAGGGTGATTGGATAAGGTTGGAGGCGAAGCCAAGAGTTGTCTTGACATGTACTGGCTCGTACCCAGTTCTAAGAGGAGGAGCCTCGCCATGCCAAGAGTGAATCAAAGTACCGTCAAGTACCAGCTGATGCGTGTCTCGGAAGGCGAGGAGCTTGGATGCGTGTATAGCAGCGACACATGGAGCTAGTCGTCGATACAAGCTGTTGGCCACAAATGGTGGCTGAAAAAACGCTAAAGCTAAACGGCAGCGTGTAAGGGGAGATGAAGTGAGATGACGCAGGATCAGGACGAGGAACAGGGTCTCGGGACTTGGAATGCGGGACGCTGAGCAGTGAGGGACGCTGTAACGGGCAATGTCTTGTCTTGGACTGCTGTCGTTTTTGTCTCTGGGGAATTGGGCAGATTCTCGCTCGGTGAGGCATGCAAAACTTTTTTGAGTGTGCGCGTGCCTGTGTAGACATGAATGGCTTACCGTTGAGAACTAGCCGCTCTAGGCCCTTTGCGCGGTGGTGACTGTCGTGTGCCGAGGCGGTGCCAGGCGAGGGCGAAGACGCAGAGGGCGCGCAGGTGACGGTATCGCTGGAGGACGAAGAATGAGGAGGAGAAGACGGCGATGGAATCTGCGGTGAAGTAGAAGAGGCAGAGGCAGAAGCAGAGGCTGAGGTAGACGCTGTGGCGACGACAGGCATCGCTGCTGCTGCCAGCGACGGCGGCTGCGACGACATGATGATGGCCTGCTGCATTACACAGGATTGGGCACACGAGCCACAGCCGAGAGCCAGGGTTTGCTCTGAATAGGACAGGCCAAGCCACGGACGGATAGCAGATGCAGGCTCCGCGACAGCACCAATGGCCGGGCGATCAGGCAAGACAAACGGGGGTTTGCAGCTGGAGGCCTGTCGGGGTCCGGGCATGCAAGAGATTAATCACGAGAGGTTTCAATCAGGCCAGGCCCGGGACAAGGCCAGTGCAGTCAGGCATCGACCTCCGCTATCAGGGAAAAAAAAAAGGTATTTTTCGCCCCCCAAGCTAAACGCTTGCCGGGGAGGGGAGGGGGAGAGCCACAGGGCACAAGGGCGAAAATGTTTTGTTTGCCCCGCTGGAGCTGTGAGGAGAACGCAAGCGGCAGCAGGCAAAAGAGGGGGAGGCGGTGATAGTGCGCGACCTGTAATGCGCCGTCGATTGCGTCTACAGTGAATGTATCCCGCCATCAGATCAGCTCCAGCTGCCCGTCCTGGGGCTGCCCTCGTAAGTTGGTGCTAAGGTGCGTCGACGCCGCCATCACGAACCATCGACAGGCAATCGGCAGTGGGGCCAGCAGGGCTGGACATCGTGTGACCCGGCTGTTGAATTTTCATCGGGCGCTAGCACGTCTTATTTGATCTGATTTCTTTTTTATCTTGTCTTTATGCGAATTGTTGCAATTACACACAGCAGTGGTTGTTTCGGACGGGCGGTAATGAAATAGGCCGGGATTCTCCGTGTTATTTCGTGCCTTGTATGACGGCACAGCATGGCACCACCCCAATCTGTTTGGTGATCGGCGCATTGGGTAGTCGACCTACCTTAAGTTCGTAGCCAATTTGACATCACGGGACTGGCGACTGAGTACTACTAGGTCGCCTACAGTAGCATTTTCTTGGTCTGATCTGACCTGGCCTGATTCTGGCCGTCCGTATCCGGCAATAAATCACTTCCCCTTCTGCTCACCTTCCTTTCCGTGAAGGACAGGCACAGGGTCGATGGCAAGTCAATGCCCGAGTCAAGATACCTGCTGCTGCATCAATAGTGACATGCAGCACCACCACCTCTTGCATTGTCGTCACCGCATCAACAACGGATTGGAACTGTACTGCAGCACTCGTAAGCGGAGCGAGGCATCGACTCGAGCTCGAGCCCGCATAGCCCCAGCCCCGATGGCAACAAACGCTCCATCAAGAACGCGATTTGTCAGTTTGCCTCTCTCTCGTCAGCATCTTTTCCCTTTGTAAATAACATCAATTACACTGCACTGCAACTCTGCACGGAGGCAACCCCGAGATCCGAATTGGTGCTGTGCTTGCATAATTGCCCAGTAAGCGTGAGTCACCAGCTTGCAGCTCCCACGACTCGACCACGGTCCTACGCGTACAGGCTACTCATGGCCGCTGGAAAGTTCCATACGTCGTACAGGTCAACGGAACTTTGCGCTCACCGCGTTGCTGCAAGCGCAAGCACATGCACATGCACATGCACATGCACTTGAAATGATGAAATTTCACCAAACCCGCCCGGAATGCTATGAGTCCCCCTGCAGGACGCCCAGCTAGGTACCGCTGCAGATTGGCTTCTCTCGGCACTCGTTTCTGCTTACGATGAGATTGCTTCTTGGCGGTACAAGTACACGTATCGCATCGTATCGTATTCCTAATAGGTACCAGCTCCACGGATCCCGCGGGCCTCAAGATGACATGAGCTCAGCCACTCAACAGCCTGCCGGGCCTTATCAGGACAACATGGTGATAACCGAGGAGCTGACTGCTCCGCTTTCCCCAGATAAAACAAACTCAATCAATGTAAAATTTGCGGAGTGAGAATAACCTTATTGAACACGCAGCTGTTGGGGGAAATGGCATTGGAGTGTTTGCTGATTAGAGTTTCACTATGTAAATGGACCTTATGTACTATACAAACTTGATGCTTTGATGAATTAACTACATAGAGTCAACACGATCAATCTCCTATTTGCAACAGCAGCCCGTCGAGGCTACCTACTCTAGACAGCATGAACCCAGCTGATCGTCGGTCTGCTGGGCTTACTTAAGACAACATGAACGCATTTGGTGAGCAGCTTGCCGAGTTTACTCGAGGCTATCTCGCAATGTTATCAGCAGCTCGCTGCAACCCTTTATAGACATCTAGAATATCTAGGAGGAGATGAAGGAGATAAGCTTCCATTTTACTTTAGAAGACAACTATAAAGCGCACACGGCTATGTATGCTTCAGATAAAATAGACTCAGCTAACTGATAGCCTGGCGAGCTATCTCCACAAGAGTGAACGCGTATTGGAGTTTCACATTCGTCAGTAGAGCTGATCGTCTTCGATCCCCTAACTCGTTCCTGATTAATGAAAACATTCTTGCATTTTATCAGCGGCATGCTGGGTCTTCTCAAGGCAGCACTACCATTGACCGGAACACATTTGCTACGCTTCCCCAAAAGACATTTGCTACGCTTCGCTCTTTCATTCAGAACACAATTATTCAGAACACGCCGACGACTGAATCAAAACACATTTGCTACGACTAGCCAGAACACACTTGTTCCTATTGACGAGAAGACCCTCTTAATCACTCGTAAGAATACACTTTTTACTATTGGTCATCTCCTTGCTCAAATGGTTCATCGAGTCAGCAACATGTCTGCAAATCCGGCTGGATTCAACCTGTAGTATACACTCCATTCCCCTGCTGGCCCTTCCCAAAGCCGCAGGGCGACCGTCGAGGATCCCGCCGCTCCATTCTCGGAAGAAGAGATCAACTCTTTCCGTGCGGGACTTGACGAGACTTTTCGCATGTTCATCAACTCATTGGGTCCGCGGCCTACCCCGGTGACCCCAGAGCACATGAACTGGGCATTGCAGCAGGTTGTCGAACCTCTTCCGGATATCAGACTCACTGTTGGTATGATGACTACATCGCATTCTCGGGAAGCGATAGAGTGAATGCCTTGGATGTTGAGTTTGCGCCTTACAATATGCGGATCATCACTCGAGAGCCTGGCCAGATGGCTCAAGAGTACTTCCTCTTGAGTTAGAGGAGTGGCCAGGTCCTGGGTTTGTACTCTGCTGCCTGAAGAAAAGTCAGCAGGCCTGGTATAGAGTGTCAAGTGGGTGCTCTCAGTAGAGTCTGCCCTGATTTGCATTTGCTGCATTAACCACAATACACGATCTATCATTCATTAGCTTTTTATTCTCTTCTTTGACACACACGCTTTGCTACGCTAGAACATATTTGCTATGCTTGTTCAGGCTACACATCATCTTTCATCAGAACTCGCCGCTCTGAATACCAGTCCAGTACATCTTTCCCTTCAAAGAGACTATCAGAGAAGATTGAACAGCTCTTCCTAGACTCAACAGCCAAAAAAAGCGAAGCCAATCCTTCGTCCCAGCTAAAAGCCCTACCCTCGACAGCACTAGACTCAATAACGCAATCCCTCGCATCTTCCTTTCTGGAGCCATTTCGGTACGTATTTGCTACCATTAGCCAGCACACATTTTCTACCACCAATCCAATGGCACATCAACTCGATCGCCTTACTGGGCAATCAGCTGCTCCTCTCGCCGAAGAGGAGATAAGCTCCTGGAACGCAGGCAGCAGCTTGCACCAAAAAAAAAAAAAAAAAAAAAAGGGACCGGAGAAACTATCAGCACACAGAAATTCGCCACACGCACATCTCATAGGCTTAATATCGACGATAGTAGTGCTTATATTATCCTTAAATGTGTGTATATTCATTATGCGGTCCCTATTTCTTTTTTGCAAACAGCTTGGTAGGACCTGCCGAGATTGCCCAACTTATGGTTAACTCGTTAGGTCCACCGCCTATTGGGGTGAATCAACAAGCTTGGGCCGACCAGCAACTCGTCGAGCCCTTTCCTGGCGTCTTTGTCTCCATTACCAGGATCGCTGCTCCGATTACCGAGGAGGAAACAGCCTTCTTGAACGCGAAGGTGGCCGAGTCTGCGCCGCTCAACGCTCAGACCATCACCGCACAGCCTACATGTAGCCAGCGTCTCGGCGTCCTCGGCGCCATTGGCATCTCTTCGGCACGCAAACACTCGTGGTCGGCTGCAACGGCACCTAACATGAGTCTTATCGGTGCTCCAAATTTACCGAGACTGCTCGAGTTGCCATGAACTCATTGATTCATTCCGCAGGCTGCTGGGATGAGTCAACAAGGCCACCTACACCAGACATATCGGTAACTGCTTTCTTCTATAGCGGCTACTTATATCTATAGCGACTGCTTTCTTTTATACCAGCTACTTGCTTCTGTAGCGAGATCATACCAATCTTTACCTGTAGGTAGAAAACAAAGCGTTCTCCTATCCCAAGTGCATCCAGAGTTTGTCAGACCGTCGTATAGCAATAGGCCGCTTTCGTCAAACAGTGAGACTTAGAGGAGTAATACATATCTTTTACAATGTAGAAAAAGAAACACCACAATGAGCAGTCTGCTGAACATACAGTATACACGTAGTACTATGACAACATAAACTCAGCTCAGCTTATAGCCGTGCCTTATGCCAAGCTAGACGCAGCCACGCCCGCCACCCAAAGTCGTGAGCATCACAACAGCCCAAGCGATGGCCCTAGTCCCACTGTAGGCCTCTTCCGGGTCCCGACAAGCTTCAAGCTCTCGTGGTCCAGATAAGCATCCATGCTATCCTAACAAGCCCGGGCGGCTAGCGATAGCTCTACGCTGCCTCATCACCCAACGGTCTCCCCTCCCTCAGCTTTAGGGCTCTCCACTCCTCTTCCGTCTTCCCCGCATTTGAGAAGGGACAAAAACGAGGCAGGGAGAGAAAAAGGGTAATGCTGGTGTGCCAAGCCTAGCAGCCTCTCAGAGCTAGCAGATGCTAGTTTGAGAGCATGTGCTCTAAAAGTCTGCATTGCCGTTCTCAGCAGCGGCCAGCATATGGGCGGCTCTGCTCGACAGAGCCTCTTCTCTGCTCGACAGAGCCTCTTCTCTGCTCCCATGAATTCTACGAGTAGTGTACAAGTACTTGTAGGGGCTAGCGCCTAGGATGGACTTTGAACAACGGAGCCGCCAATGCTGCCAATACTGTCAATACTACTCATGTACCGTATACTGCAGGTAATAATGGGAAAATAGCTACGGTGTAAGAAGCGGTATGTGTAAGCGGGGGTGCCATTGCCCATGGAACAGAAAAGAAATCAACAGCAGAGCCTGTCTCGCGCCGTCCACCTCGTAAGCAGCCTTGAATCATGAACCACTCACCAAGACCCCTCAACTCCGCGTCGACGCCGTCCACAGCCCAAGCTTGGATCCTGGATTCTCCGCACTTGCAGTAGCTCGTCCTCTCCTGTGAGGGGCAAATATTGAGGCAACACGTGCCCTGTCTTTTGATGTCGCACGTGTCCAGGTACATCATGGCTGTGAATAAGAGTCCGAAGGAGAGGAAAAGAAAAAATTAATAAATCTGTCTGTGGAACTTGAGCTCCGAATAGACTGATAAGTGGCAAAAGATTAAGATGATACCTTAGGTACTTGCATGGAGCGCAAAAGTACATGCGGCTACATCCAGCCTTGGCAGATAGAGCTGGTTCTTGGCGAAAAGCTTCCTCGCAGCCTGCGCCTCCACCCATTCATGGCTCGCCAGCTAAGATTAATGAGACTAGTATAGTGCCTAGGATTGCACGTACCTATACGATAAACGATGAGAATGAAAAATGACAATTGAGTGCCACCTAAATTCAATGAGGTCGTCAACGCAAAGGAGATATTACAAGCGATGAGGAAAGACGGGGAATCTGTCATTTGTGTACACACAAAGGTGTAAACATGTGCACATAGGCGTTGCCAATGGTTAGCGTAGTCCGTGTTCTTTCTATTTGTCTGTAGGCAAGGCTACTGCTACTACTACTAGAAAGACCCTGACGTGGTATGAAGATCTTACGGCAGAAGATCGAGAATGGAGGCGGCTAGAAAAGATTTTCGTGCAAAATTTCAGGAACCCCGATCCTGCATTGCACATTGGCTTGATGGCGCAAGTCCACACATTTGGAAAAAATAAAGGAGAATGCTTGGCTCACTACCAAGAGAGAATGTAGAGAAGTTGTATCACCAACTGAGACCCGAGGGCTGCTAGACCCTGCTATTTCGATTTTTCTTGCAATTCATGGATAAAGAAAAAGATTTGCGACCACAGGAAAGAATTGCCAATCGGCTTTTTGCAGTGGGTAAATGAGAAGCAGAATTCGCCTCAATGTAACTATTCTGGAAGATGTCGCCACGGCATGAGGTACTGCTGCTATAGTTGGGATGCTGGATAACATCAACTTTTCCCCATTTTGGATAAAACGTGGAGATTTCGAGAAAGTGAAGGTTCTCAAGCCGTTGCTTGGTAGGTGAATTGGCAAAACCCCCTCAGCTTCAGTTTCACCATTGGTAGCTTTAAGAAAGAATAGATACCGGCAACAGTAGCGTTGAATCTTTTCGTGAATACCTACTCAGAAGAAGATCTCGGCTGAAGAAGACATATAAGGACCGCTCCTCTAGGTATAATAGCTACCTGTACATGTAGTTGGATTCTGAGGCTAATGAGGCTATGCAGCCGCTGATCTTCGCTGACAACAACGACCGAGGTGCATTGACACCGAGCTTTAACATCTCATCTAACTATAATGAAGAGGCAAAGAACATGAGAAAAGAAGAAAAGAAGCGAAAAAAGAGATACTCAAGCAGATGTATGAAATAATATATTATCATGAAATAAAATAAGTAGAAATGTGTCCATGTCTTCTAAATCAACCGACTTTACAGCTCCAAATCGGCGCAAGCATCACAATGATTGAAAGGAGAGGAATTCTTCAACATGCGCTTTCACGAATCTTTTTTTTATACCCTATCTAAAGAAAACCAACCGCTTTTTTCCAACTGCAGTAACCACGCTTTATGCACCAAAAGGTACATTTACCAAAGCAAACCTTCCAAATTTGTAGGTAGGTAACCAAATCAATACCCAGTATTCGTACAATCCATCCAAGCAATATACAATTCATACAACCCATCCAAGCAATATCCAAATCGTACAATCCATCCAAACAACATCCAATTCGTACTGTACAATCAAACTCAATATCCATCCATCCATCCACCCTTCCATCCACCGAAGCAATCCCCCTTGATTCAATCCGTCTTCATTGAAAATGCGCTGTTTGCTCAGATGCATTACCAGACTGTTTATTGGAAACTGGAGTCTGAAGGGGTGCAGGTCGGGGAATAGGAGCCCGGACAGGAGCTTGGAGGTTTGAGGTTCGTCTCCTAGCACCTTCCAAGTCCTCTCCTAGCAGTACACGCCACTGACCGTCAGAGCACTTGTAAGACTCAAACTGGGTGCCGTAGCAGTCTACCAAGGTTCGTTGCGTGCCCCTTAGGTACCATTGGGGTGCGTTCATCTGCTGAGATCGCTGGGTAGGCTGAAAAGGCTGGGCAGGCTGGAAAGGCTGTCCAGAGATGAATTGCATGTTTTGTTGCTCATAGTCGACATTGAAGCCGTTCATTCCATCTATCATATTAGGAGATAGGGAAGCAGGCTGGGGAGGCTGTCCAGAGATAAACGGCATGTTTTGTTGCGCATAGTCGACGTTAAAGGCGTTCATCCCATCCATCATATCGGGAGATAGGGAAGCAGGCTCAGAAAGCATGTTTTGTTGCGCATAGTCGACGTTGAAGGCGTTCAACCCATCCATCATATCAGGAGATAGGGACGCAGGCTCAGAAGGCTCTCCAGAGATAAGCTGCATGTTTCGTGGCGCATACTCGACATTAAAGGCGTTCATCCTATCTATCATATCGGGAGATAGGGAAGTGGCCATCATTCCGATGGTCATTCTCATGCCTGGAAGAGGTTCCACAACCTGCTGAAATGCCCAGTTAATGTATTCTTCTGTGGTCATTTCAGCTGGTTGTGGACCTAACGAGTTGATAAACGCCCACACAGTCTCGTCAAGCCCTGTGCGGAAGGAGTTGATCTCCTCTGGGGAGAATGGAGCGGCCAGGTCGTCGAGTGTCACCCTGCGGCCTTGAGAAGGGCTAGCAGGTGTTTGATTTGCGTACTCCGGGTTGAGTCCACCTGGATTCGCAGCAGGGTCGTTGAAATGGTAAGCCATTTGGGTTAGAAGCTGGCTGTTGATGTGGTATGGTATGATTCTAGTTGAATTGTAAGTGATGGCTCTGGTTAGCCGCAGCGAGTATGTTCTAGCTAACCGTAGCAAGTGAATTCAAATTCAAAAATCAGATAGCGTGTTCTGGCGAATGATAGAGCGTAGAACGCGGTCAAGCTTAGCAATTGTATGATAGCGAAGCGAAGCGTATGTGATGAAGAATAAAAGAAAGAAGAGAGAGAGAGAATAAAAGTAAACAAGATAAACAAAGTAAACAAGAGAAGAAGGGATATCCTGCAAAACAGACAAAAGCGCCGAAGCCACGTCCTTGACTTCAAACTTTGACTTCAGCCTTGTTTTCGTCTGATATACGTACAAGCACTCAACTTCAGTCACATGTGAAGCTGTGCCGAAGTTACCAACGAGCGTTGTGCGGCCATGTACATTTATCTGCCAGCTGGCGGACCAAAAGAGAGCCTGCAGCGATGCATTCCTATAGGCCTCGTCGCTCGATTATCTCTTTAGATCTCGAGTTCTGGCAAAATATTCATGGTGATATGAGTGACTGCCTCTTTGTTGTCTTTCTATCAAGGTCCCTGGTGGCTGTCCACGATGCGCGTTGCCATCGTGATGTGAAGCCGTCAACGCCACCAGCCGCTCAATCCCCATATACCTACAGTACACAAACGGAATGTTCCAAAGCTTTCGAAAGTTTCATAGGATGAATGCGGTTATCTGCTAACAGTAAATAAATCACCGCTGTAAGACTACACATAGAATTTCCCTGGATATAGCAAGTTGTAGGTAATCGACCCCCTGGATTAGGTTTCAAAGTTACCGACCAACAAACCAGCGGCGGGCGAAATATATCCAGTGTTCCAATATGGATGTTCAGACACTTGTACAAAAGCATATCCACAAAACATATAGAGTCAATGATTCATAGCCTGTTCTATTGCTGCCTGCTGCTATTCGGCTCGGTTGTGGGAAATCCTTAAGGGGGGGAGGAATACACCATACACTGACTTTGGTGCTTTTAGTACGGAGATCAGCTCGATGTTTTCTTTCCACCGCATACTCTTTCAGATAAGCTTCACAGACGTCCTGTAGGCGATGAGCTCAACCTAATTCACCATGCTGTGTGTTGCATCTGATACATACCCATCTTTAAGTAGCTTTATTCTAGTCCACCACTGAGAAGCTAAGAGGGAGGAGTACATATAATGCAACCAAATACTGGGCACCAGTTGAGAGGTATCAGCGTTCAAAATGCTTTATTATCGTCCTATAATTACCAAAACTCTAATTGTTACTACTTCCAGCCACGTCCATAAATCCAAATGCCCACTCACTCCAGTACCTCCGAGGGTCATTGACCGAAAATTGTAAACTACCTACTCAAGTACACAAAAAGTCTTAAAGCTAAGCGTTTCCCCTAGCGACGAAGGGCTTCAAAACAAAATCGAATTTTCTTAAAATCTTGTTCTGGGCCGATTCTCTAAGCCACCTCTGTCACTAACTTTGGTGGTGCCGCCGATGGCTGCCCGGTCTTGTTGCCAAAAAGGGTACCCGACGGCCCGCCGACAATCTCGTCGGGTACGGCAATTCGGTTACCGCTCTTATTGCTAACCCAGCGGATGAAGACAGGGTCGGGTTTTTGCGCATTCTGATCCTGTGAGTCAGCGGCGGCAGCGGCTTTACGATTGATCTTTGGAGCTTGCTTCTTCAGAAGCTTGTTGATGGTTTCCATCTGTAGAGTAGTGGGTTAGCAACAGTGCGATACAAAAGTAAATTATGTTTGTTAATATACATATATACATGCATGCATGTATGTATATCAACAAACATCAGAGCAGATATCCGCCACTTACTTTGACTTCCTCATTGCGCTTCTCACTGAGGTTCCGTCGTCTTCTAGCCATCTCCTGACGACGCATAGATAATTCTTCTGCAGTAAACACTTTCTTGACTTGAATCTCTGTAAGAAAAGTAAGCAAGTGCACTTTCATAAAGAGAAACCGCCTGCATTCTGTCTCTCATACAGATGTGCAGACACGCGGAAAAGACCTACCATCCGGCAACTTCATAAACTCTTGTGGTACATCCTCGAACCGGGCCCTCTGTCGTTTGGTCATTTTAGCGAGATCTGGTGTCTCGGCCCGGCTACCCTCCTCGCTATCGAGATCTGAATCGCCGCCATTGGCACCTGGCGCCATGGTCATCTCATCATCCTCCTCCTCTTCTTCTTCTTCTTCTACCTCCTCCTCCTCCTCTTCTTCCATGTCGTCCTCATCGCCAGCAACCTCAATCTCTTCGCCCTCGGCATCCTCATCATCTCCCATTGTCCGATCACCGTACACGATAGTATCATCGCCAATTTCACTGTCTGCTGGCTCACTAAGCTCATCGTCATCCTCGTCATCTTCGTCCTCATCTCGATTAGCCCTGGAATTAGTGACCTTGACCGTTGGCCTAGGCTTCGTAGATCTTGAGTTCTTTGCAGAGGGGCGTCCAGCCGCTTTGGGCGCCACGTCTATGTCATCTTCACCTTCCGCATCAACGTCCATCTCATCCTCGCCTTCGGCATCTTCATCGCCGAGCTCTTCCATCTCATCGTCGTCATCTGCTCTCGCGTCGTCATCGTCTTCGTCGTCCTCATCGTCGTCTTCTTCTTCAACCTCCACTTCCTCCTCCTCTTCCTCTTCTTCATCATCAGGGCTTGAGTCAATTACATAACTCTTCTTGGCGCCACGGTTACGCTTCCCGTGCACTATTTCGCCGCCCTCAAAGGCATCAACCCCCCGGCGGTTGCCTCCTCTGGTGCTCTGGCGTGGTTTGCTGGAGGGGAGCTTCACTGTAACGCTGGAATGGGTCTCTTCTGGCGATGAGGCCGTATCGCGCGAGGCAGCGCCCCGTCCGGTGCGTCGTGATGACATGGTAGTTCCTGCGTCTTCCTTTTCGCTCATGTCAGCCCATCTGGCGTGGACTGAAATAACTTCCTTCGCCTTTGCGGCGGCTGAACGCCGTGGCCGTGAAGACATGATATGCGGCCTGCACTGGCAGATGCCTGGGGTGGTTCAATAATGTTGGGTCTGGGATTTGTCGTGTATCTTGGGCGGGGGGAATTGCGACGGTGATGGAGATGGGGAGGATGAGTCTGTTGATGATGTTTGTGCCTGAGTGACGTGCACCGGCATGTATGTACATGTAGTTGGGATAAGCTCGGGGTCTAGCCACTAAAGCAGCAGGCGTAACTGCTCTGTATTGGACGCGAGCCTCTCTCAGGCAATCTCCACGCCATGGTGCCGGCTGATCCAGGCCCCAAAACAGCAACCTCCTGGCGGCCTTGGGCCTTGGAGACGCTCTGCCTGCATTGCGCACCAACCATTGGAAGACTTTGATTCGGCATTCAGCCTTGCTGAGTGGCGCCGGCTCAAAGCAGAATGCGACGTATCAACTCTGCACTCCACGCGGTAAATTTGTGGCAGCCATCAGAATTACCAGATGAAAGCACACACCCAATCGATCATCTCCATCGCTTGAAAGAGACATTGGGATACTCAATCGTCATCAATTGCCGCGTTGATTCGAGAAGCCGCACTTGACAGCCTCCATCGGTGGAGCAATGGGACGTGCAATGATGCAGCCAAGAGTCGTGATAAAGTTCCCAATGATTCTTGGCCAATAGAGTGGTGAATGGACAATATGGACGAAACAGCAGCCAATTGAGACAGCGATGGGACTGATCAAACAAGAAAAGACGTGTGTACAAGGTACCCGGTTTGCCTCACTCACCTTCTAAGGTAGACCAGGGATGGCTGGTGATGTTGCTCTTATTGATCCCAGCAATCGCGATACGCGTGCTGCAGGCGAAGTGGTATGCGAGAGCAGGTACTCTACTTTGACGTATCAGCACTACCACCCTGGATTGGCAGCAGATATGCCGCGATCAGCGTGCAGTCGTCGTGATTTGCTCGGCTCGGACGGCCAGTGGTGGGTGCCACGAGTACGAGCAGTCGAAGCCGTTGGCTCAATGTAACGCTACAGTGTATCAAGGATGCAGAGTGGTCGGTTCTGGTGGCAGTAAAGAGTGTTGCTGCAATAATGGACCTTGCCAGGGCTCAATTCTCAAGTCGAAGACTCCGCTAGAGCAAAATTCAGAGGCGTGTCTGTTATGATCCTCAATGCGCGAATGATGAAGGGAAAGCCGCTTCGAAACTGTATCTCGATCGCCAACAGAAAGAGAAAGAATGGCCCAGTTGAGGAGAGGAGCGGAATATGTGTGTCTCCCTTCAGTAGCTCTCAACCTTCTAGATTACTTTAGGCACTCAATAATCGTATCGCAATCTCAGTCAGTTTATGGTGCTGAATGCCGCTGATGGCTCAGAGCATTGAAGTTTGCTCGCCCCTTGGGCCCACTTTTGTGACTTTTCTCAGCCTGCTCTACGCGCTGATACTTGCATCTGGGTATTATGACAATTGAGTATTAATAGATGACAATAGCTCATAAGACGTAACGATAATTTATTTAACTCATTGCTTGTAATTTATTAACATACAGGTTGATAATCTATCTAGATGCTGCATTCAACCCCATATAAATCTGCGAGTAGGTACACGAACTCTAATGGGTACCTATCTCCGCAGCAATATGTTGTCGCAAATCGCTCTTTCATGCAAATATAACAGGCTTATCATGTTATATCACAGCAAGCTTTACATCACTATAGTAAGCGTATATTATCTACTGAGTTGCACTTTTGAAATACATATCCTCCAGTACCTTGGTGATAGATCGCACTTGATGCTACGCAGTAATACCTCCAGATACGCTAAACTCCAGTTGAGGTTACTAAGCCGCGCCTCCATCACTGCGCGCCGCGTCCAGCATGTGCCGAGGCCTGTCCCAGCCGGATCTTACCCGGCCAACCGGCAATCTCCTTGGCCATCCGGGGTTGTAAACGCTGTTGATGCGCCTTCGCCTCAGCTAAAAGAACAATGTGTTGAGTTTCCGACAAGATACCAACATTCAATAATGGACGACTCAGAGGGGAAGCCGCCATCCGACAGCGTGCCCAAGTGGCAACTCAACCTCCCCGGCGATGAACCAGCAGCCGATGATGCGCCGTCACAAGCTGAAGATAATAATATCCAGTCAGACAAGCTCGAGGTCGCGAGGCGATTCCTCGAGGACGATGCAGTCAAGAGTGCGCCGCGAGAGGTCAAGATTGACTTTTTGAAGTCAAAGGGCGTTGGAGATGAGGATATCCAGTTTCTCCTGAGCGAGCCTGAAGGAGAGCCATCAGCGACGGAAGATGCAACCCCAACAGACGTAAGTAATCAAAACAGCATCCTTTCATGATCCACACGCTCACATCACGACGACGCAGGAATCCAACCAGAAAGCACTCTCCGTGCTAGAAAAATCATTCGCTCCTACACCACCACCACCGGCCGCTCCCGCGCCCCCGACGTCCATTCTCGCAGGAAGCGATCGTCCCCCCGTGGTGACATATCCCGAGTTCCTCACCAAGCCCCAAAACGATCCCCCCTTGGTCACAACAAATGGACTTCTCAACACGCTCTATGCCTTTGGCGGTCTATCCACGCTTCTCTACGGCGCCAGTAAATTCGCCGTCGAGCCAATGGTCGAGAAACAGACAAACGCGCGTATCGACCTGCACGAGACCACTTCCAAGAAGCTGGACTCTATCCTCACGCAGCTCGAAAGCACCGTCTCCGTCGTCCCGTCATACCACAAGTCTGGAGCCAATACTACTTCTTCAGAGGCTGAAGATGTCGACGACCCTTCCGAAATGTTCCACCGAGACATCGGCACGCAGACGTCCTCCCCTCTCACCTCTTCATCAAAGAGCAAAGTAGAGGCCCAGTCGAAGCTCCAAGCGGACCGTCTTTCACAGCTAGCCAAGTCCCTCACGGGGCTCACAAACGACTACAAGAAGCAAAGCACCGATTCTGAGAATGTCAAGGCTTTCTTGGACACTTTCCGCGATGAGTTGGACACCATGACATACGGCAACCAGACTGAGATATTCGGCGCCTATGATATAAACAAAAAGAAAAAGAAGAACGACGAAGACGAGATTCGAAAAGTGAGGGATAATATCAGGAGGATAAAGGGAGTTCTCTTGAGTGCGCGGACGTTTCCTACATCTGCTAGGTGAAGGATGGATGATACCTATATATTTGAGGGAATGTTTTTTTTTAAAAGTACATTAGTTGTGATTTGTTATACAGAGCATCTACTTGATAAGAGCATGTAAGGATATGATTTCAGGTAGTTAGCATAATGATATTTCCTATAGCTTATAATTACAATCTTTTCCGTCAACATTAGTGCTGCGCTCTGCCAGATGCGTATATACCGCTCTCTCCCATGCCCCATCGTGATCACTGCAAACGCATCAAATGTAGTATATAGACAAATAGAACCGAACCGAAACATCAATGCGGAAAACGGAAATCACAAATGGAAAGAACAGGAAAGACATAAGGGGGAATGAATAGCATGAAGGGGAAACCCAGAAGAAAAAAATACAAACCGCTCTATGCTCGCGATAACGGCAGACGACACAATTTCTCATCCTTTTTTGTGCAAAAACTCCTCAACTTTGTACAATTTAAATATGTCTTCCCACGGCACAACTTTGATGTGCTCAAACCCTCGTCCTTCTTCGCATTGCTCCTCGTACCAGTCCATAGTTGGCCTAAAAACATATTCAAAGCTCTTCCCTTCAAATTTAGGATCTGCTTCTCGTGCTGATTGGTATAGTCGATTTCTGCATTTTGAGTATAGCTTTTGATTGTTGCCGCTGGGAGGGTGGAAAATAATCTTTGGAGTTGAGGATGCGTCGTCTTGGGGTAATAATCTCTTCATGATATCATCCCTCATGACGATTCCGTCGCTCTTCTGATAATCCGATGGCTTCTCAGGAGTAACCAAACTCCAGCCTCTAAGAGGAAGCTCCTTGGCTGGGGCGGGTAACCAGTCTCTAACATTTCCTAGCAAACCATCAAGCCATCGCAGTGTAACGTCCACAGTACTGATACTGGCAGCGCTAGCTCCAAAAGAGCCAACCCACACTTTGTCTAAGGGGATAACATCTTTTGTTTTCCCCCGTATGCATTCAATCAACTTCTGCTGGGATTCAGTAAGATCTGAATAGCAAATGTCTTTATTCTCGCCGATCATTTCGGAATAGCGTGTGTCCCAGATGAATATCTCAGATCGTTGCCATGGCCGTATGTGCGGATTCAGTGGCCGAAATATAACGACCCATGGCGAGCGTTTGACATTGTTTACTCCACGCGACAATGCCTGCTGTTCATCAAGAGTGTAGAACAGCCCGGCATATGAATTACGGGCCGGCTTGGTCTTGCAGAGGATTTCATAGTGGTTCCAGAAATAGTTGAACCACTGATCATAGTTGTTATAATGTCTTGGGTTGATATCCCCAAGCTGAAATGCGATATCCGACGTTGAGTATCCCACTGGAAACCAGAAGAGCCTCACGGGACACCAGTCACGCCTTTGCGTCTTCGTTATGTCGGCCAAATCCAGAGCTAGCTGAGAGCTCTCGTCATCTCTATTCGATCGTTGCGACGTGGGAGACGTGGCTAGAACAGAATCAGGGGACTTTGCAAGATCTGACTCTACTCCGTCTGGATCAGCTATGATAGATTTTGAGTAGTTTGGCGCTCTTGTAATCCTCGAAAGGCGTGCCTTAGTCTGCTTGCCGGACCCTATAACGGCATATCGGCGGAACTGGTCTATATTCAGAGTAGACCAGTGTCCAAACCAATTAACCAAGCTCTGCTCGTCATTGCCATCAATCGAGTCAGGAGCCTCCACAATGAAATTCGTCCTTTCATAGGCGGCATCAAAAACGAGCTGCTGCAGAACTTTGAAAGTCTTCCATCGATATTCAAATGATTCATCCGATACACCAGCAGCTTGCAATTCCTGCTGTGAAGCCGTATCTGGTAACGTGCGTCTCGTCAACAGCTTCTCGTAGAGGAGGTTGTGCATCCATTCGTCCACTTTTGCGCATAGAACCAATTTCCTAGGTCGGCTCATATCGATCTTCTTGACGTGAATATTCCAAAACCATTTCACAAAGGTATATGCTTGCTCTGGCTCGGAGATGAGGAAGCTTGGCGTGATTAAATAGGCGGCTCCAGGGTCAAATACATGTTGAAGATGAATATCACCCAGAGGAGAGACTGGCAAGTTGTCAGGGCCAAAGATAGGGACTGGCGTCAGAGAACGGCCAAACATCCAAAAGCTGAAGCTGGCCCTGCGCATATGCAGTAGAACATGAAGCTCAGGAAATAGCCGTATGAACCAGAGACTGTCTTCGTGGATAATCACAGTCCCATGAGGTAGTTTTGAGAAGCTGGACCAATGGCCAGCGTCGAAACTGGTTCGAATATCGCTGTTACTATGGCAACTCATCACCCACCACGATAACATAACAGCCTCTTGTTTGGCACGAGGGGGGAAAGCTAGGAAAAAGTTGTACTTTTCAGCTTTTCTCGCGTCAGATGGCAGCAATTGCTCGAATTTCTCTCCGAAAACATGATCCAAGGGTCTTGGGTACGATGCTGAGTTCTTGGTATCCTTGTTTAACATTCTCAGTCGTGGGGCGGGAGCGAGCATCGATGATCCCAGGGAACTGAATGGTTCGAATATGGTATACTCCAGAGTTATCTTTCCTGAGCCTTGCGCTAGTTGGCTACTAGGAAACAGAATCACATAATAGCTTTCATTGGAACACAGTAACCCAAGATTCGCAAGTCTTAGATTCTCTGCCAAATTACTGAGGCAGCTATTTTCGGTAAAGGACAAAGCGGTACCTTTGCATAGCTGTGCCCTTGAAAAGTCAGCTCCTTTATTTACTTGATACGAAAAATCTTGAGCGGTGCAGGTATGTGTAAAGATGAGACGGTCATCAGAACTGAACTGCATGGCCCAAGGAGAGTTTGCCCTAGGAGGCACCCCTTCGAATGAGAGAGTAACAGTGTCTTGCCTGTCAGGGCCCACTTGTACAGTCTTGCTGATGGTCGTAGGATCGTTTGACTGCTCTCTATCAGCTCCAGGTTCTTCGCCTTCCGAATTTGAAGTAATCTGGGGCGTTAGAGGCAAATCATCAGACATAAAAAGACTATCATTTGGATCTATCTCCATGGCTTCGTCTTCCCAGTGAACCATGACATTCTTCTTGGGGTTGGCGCTTCCTCTGTCGGTCATTTTGCTGGTCAAGGTAATATCTGCAGCTTCCTTGGCTGCTTGTTGCCCGCCTATCGTAGATTGAGGATTATCACGATCAAGGGAGATGAGTGCAGATGGCCGAAGAGCTGGAGGTTTCAGTCCTTCCTTATCCCGACGCTGCAGCTCTATCTTTCTTGTAAGGCGTAAATTCAAAAGCCTAGGGTTCTTTTCTGGATTTGACGCTGCCTCGCTCAGCGTGCCTCTTCCTTTGCGAGTACGACCGCCAGCGAAAACATTGGCGTAGCCTGCTGACTTTGTTGGTCCTCCTGCTTGCGCCCGGCTGAGAATAGAGGATTTTCTGGGTAACTTGATAGAGAACCTTGAATGTCTAACGGGATCTTCGTCAAGGTTTTGCGTTGTGGTATTAGCCTCTTCCAGAATCGGTCTTTTATCGCTGAAGTGGATGAGAGCTGGCTTTTCCACTAGGCTCAGGGCTTCTTGTGCTTCTCCCCCTACTCCTACTCCTGCTCCTGCTCTTCCGTCAGATGTTCCAATGAGTTTTTCTCGAGAGACCCTCTCAGACGGCTTGATTGTAATTTGCGCTGAGGATTCTGAAACTCTATCCATCGGCTGATTCATAAAGGTAGAAGCCTCATCACTAACAGCGCTTTGGAGCGGGCTCTGCGTTGTGGGATTTGCTTTGGCTTCATCGTCATCGTCGTCTTCGTCATTTGCGTAGTTGTCAAGATCTCTTATAAGATGATCCAACGTTCTTGTCCATGTTGTTTGCGGTAAGCCGCGTCTCTCTCGCGCTATGTTCCGAAGACAGTGTCGGGCAAGCCGAGACTCGTAGTGCTGAATATTGGCCCTTTTCCATTCTTGGATTTTGAACCTAGGCACCAATCCTTTTCCTTGGTCTGCCTTTGTTTGCTCCCACTCAGCCATGAGTGCATCGCTTAAATTTTCTCTTGGCTCCCATGTTGCTTCTGCCAACGAGAAGTCCTGCCATTCGATCAGATAGACAGGCTCCCCATTCACTACTCTTTCGGCTAGTATCCTGGTAACAAACAAATCCTGCTCGGGAATTCCGTCATCGGTAGAAGCGATTGATATGGCATCGATGCCATCGATGCCATCATCAAGGCCTTCTTCTGATGGTCTCGACGCCATTCTGAGGATAATGCTGTGGGAAAACCATGATCCATGTGAACGGGTAGCGTGCAGCTGCTAGCTGGGCCTCAAGCTGCCTGAAGCCAACACCAAAATACTCGCACGTGATTGCAGCTGGAGACAGGTGCCACTGCCCAAAAGGTGCTCTACCTGGCGACTGATGCCAATATTCTAGCTATACGGCAGTTTTAATGTTTTTCATAATGACATACTTGCTTACAACAGATCAAACAAGTCCCGTAAAGTCAAGCGTACAAGACAAGCTGCGCGCTGGCCACTCCTAAAACGAGCTCGGATATTGTGGCTTACCCCACCACCGCTGCTAGCTCCCTAGGTATATGTAGGCAGGCAAACAGTTTGATGTTTGTGACCGCCTGAACCATGGATTCTGCGGCAGGACTCGGCTCTAGCTCTGATACTGCCTAGATAGGCTGCTAGATCGCTACATTTGTCTCCGTAGTAATATTATGCATCTCTTTGGCGCCTCTCCCGCTCAGGAGAGAAAAGGGGGGAGAATGTGTTTGTGTCTTGAATATGGGGTCCGGAGTCTCCATATGCCACTCTCAACGGTGGGCTCCTTAGTTTGTACCTAAAGGGCATTATCTGTGGTGTGGTGTAGCAGCACAAGCGCTACGGAGCACGCTCAGTGCTAACGTCTAGCATTTACAAGGCAAAGGGGGGCCAGAAAGGTACCTAAAAGGGACTTGCTAATTCGTGCTCGGCACAAAGATTTTTACGGTCGCTGCGAAGTCTCGACGATGCCACATGCCGCCTGCTAGGCCGCATTCCTCGCTGCCTTGCAGTTCGCGCCTCCTGAGCTCAAATCCAGGTGACTTAGCGAACTAGTAGGCCAATCGTCAGAGCCGCGCAGCCACTTCTTCCCCTCCACATCCACAACCTGGACACATTCCCATCGTCACAGCTTCATTCTGCAGCACACCACCAGCCTCCAGCAACGCGCCCGACAACCCTGCTGCTACCATGGCGAACGACGAGTATGATGTAGGTTCCGCTCTCTTGGATTAATGAAAGTGCACTTGGCGGAAGGCTAACGGCGATGTTTCAACCCCCACTAGTTCCTCTTCAAAGGTTTGGCTCTCCCTTGAACCACGGACCGATGGTCTACAGCGCCAGGGTGCCCGAGGATTCCAAGACGGCATTTATGCTAACGATTTGTCTTGCTGCTAGTTGTCTTGATTGGAGACTCTGGAGTCGGAAAGTCCAATCTTCTCAGCCGATTCACTCGAAACGAATTCAATCTCGACTCCAAGTCGACTATCGGTGTCGAGTTTGCCACTAGATCGATTCAGGTTGACTCCAAAACCATCAAGGCGCAGATTTGGGATACAGCCGGTCAGGAGCGTTACCGTGCCATCACTTCCGCATACTACCGAGGTGCGGTCGGCGCCCTTCTTGTTTACGACATCAGCAAGCACCAGACATACGAGAACGTTACGAGATGGCTAAAGGAGCTGCGAGATCACGCCGATGCAAACATTGTCATCATGCTGGTCGGAAACAAGAGCGATTTGAGACACCTGAGAGCTGTTCCTACAGATGAGGCCAAGGCCTTTGCTAGTTCGTCTCACGGTCTGACGTCGTTGGAGGGGCATTCGCTAACCGATTTCCATCAGGCGAGAACCACTTGTCTTTCATCGAGACATCCGCTCTCGATGCCAGCAACGTTGAGCTTGCTTTCCAGAACATTCTTACGGGTGCGATAGATGATTTCCATGCGAGAATTACGATTTCAAGACTAACAAACTCTCGTATCCAGAAATCTACCGGATCGTATCTAGCAAGGCGCTCGACAGCGGCGACGGTGCCCAAGCCACCATCGGCGCTGGCACTAACATCTCACTCAGCAAGGCTGCCGACGACGAGGCTGCCAAGAGTGGCAAGTGCTGCTAAATTACTTATGATGATGCCAACTACATGAGGAGAATTGGGAATATTGTAGTCGCATGTTTCGAAAATGTACATCGCATACCGAAAGACTTCGACGCTGTGTCGAGGAAATGAGGGGGAGGCCTGATGCTTCCTTTTTTTCTCCAATTAGAAGGGCGCAGACACTTTTGACTTTCTGTTGTTTCTGTTTGTCGCGATGGGTTTTCTGGGCTAATCTATCCGATGACTGCTACGGAATCTCTTCTTACGTAGCTACATGAATTCTTAATGAAATGATTTGTTTTTTCGAAGCCGGAAAATGATTGTTTAAGGAGCTCTTGTTAATGGGTCGTTAAAGAAAGAATGCTATGTATTTACGTGGCCACATCTCAAAGCTGGAGAAGCAAAACAGGCAGATAATACCAGGTATTAGAGGCCAAGTCATTTCTGCGGCGGTCGTCCACGGCTTGGGCGAGATCCCCCACTACAGGTACGTACTTTTCGCTCCAATAACGCTAAACCGTACCTGGACTCTCTGGCTGAAGACCCACATACATGAATTTTCTGATAAGGAAATTGATGGCTTATCGGACTCGCGCTCCTCTAAAATTTCTAGCAGTCGCCGACCGTTTTCGACGTCCACTTCAAACCACTCGAGCAATTACCTATACTCTGCCAAAATGGCGTCTGTTTACAAGTCCTTGTCGAAGAGCGGCAACGAGAAGCCCGAATCATCAAGCAATGGCGTCAAGAAAAACAAGCAGAGAGTCTTGATCTTGTCCAGCCGAGGTGTCACCTACAGGCAAGTTATGCGGCGATCGACCGACCACATTGTTATCATTATTTCTGACTCTACTTTTTGCAGGCACCGCCATCTTTTGAACGATATTGCTTCACTGCTCCCTCACAGCCGAAAGGATGCCAAATTCGACTCAAAGTCCAGGCTGGGCGAGCTCAATGAGCTGGCTGAGCTCTACAACTGCAACAACGTTCTTTTCTTCGAAGCCAGGAAGGGCAAGGATTTGTATGTGTGGTTGAGCAAAGTGCCCAATGGCCCGACTGTCAAGTTTCATCTCCAGAACCGTAAGTGCACCTCAACTGATATCATTGGGCCATACGTGAATCCTGTTCTGACAACGTTCATTCAGTGCACACAATGGAGGAGCTACACTTCACCGGCAACTGCTTAAAGGGCTCACGGCCGATCCTTTCGTTCGACGCCGCTTTTGAGACACAGCCACACTTCCGTGTCATCAAGGAGCTATTTCTTCACACCTTTGGCGTTCCTCAGGGCGCGCGAAAGTCCAAGCCTTTCATCGACCACGTCATGGGCTTCACCATTGCTGATGGAAAAATCTGGATTCGAAACTATCAAATCTCCGAGGTTGAGCAGAGCATGCTCAGAGGCAATGGCGAGGACATTATCTCTGAGCAAACCGCGACTGGCAGCTCCAAGAACACGGATATCAACCTTGTCGAGATCGGACCCCGATTTGTCCTCACCCCTCTTGTGATCCAAGAAGGCTCATTCGGTGGACCGATCATATACGAGAACAGAGAATTCGTCTCTCCAAACCAAGTTAGAGCCGATATCCGAAGGGCAAAGGCTGCGAGACACAACGCCAGAACAGAACAGACAGTCGGACGTTTGTCTAAGAAGAGTGATTTGGGTCTGCGATCCAATGGGAACCGACGGTCTAAGGATGAGCTGGATAAGTCTGCGCTGTTTGCGTAGTCGAAGACATAGCTCAGAAATGAGTGGCGGAGGAGATTCGATATCATAGCGGCATGTCTTGTACGTGGACTGCACTTTGACTTTTGGACTTGTATATACACAGGCGGCGCACAAAATGGATTGATTATATGGCACGGTAGCTTTTCGTCTTGTAAGGTTGTTTCACAACAGGCCCAGATGTGAACATGTACCGAGATTGCTTCCGTGCCAAGTCGATAATTTTAGATAGTAACTCTTCACGCATTATTGCATTGCAGCTTTGGATTTCACCTAGAAGGAAAAAAACGTTCGTCTGATGGCAATATCATAAAGATGGAGGCTAGGTTATATAACAGTACCTAGGTATGAATGCGGGCAACCATACCCTATGTATCATCTCAAGACGGCATATACAGTATGCGAAACTGCATAAAGAGCTATATTCATTTCTTTCATATCATATCATCTCGATGGCCGCTTATACGATGCCTTGCTTGCGCTTTGCACGTAGAGAGTAACTGGAGCTTAATGCAAGCGCGATAGCTCCAAGCTTACGGCATAACCAGCCATTGCTCTTCTTTTCCCTGAGTGAAAAGAAAATGCGAAGAAACAAAGCTATCTACCAATCAAACAAGACATCAAGCCAAATCACGCGGAAATTAGAACAAAGGCAGAGCTTCACGTACCAACTTTGCGCTGCTTGAACTGATGTTGGGACTGGTGGCAGTTGTCGCGCACCAGCCACGCTAAATCGGCGCAACAATCTCCTAGTGGCTGCGGCAGGGCTTGTCCTCAAACCAGCATCATCTCACTATGAACCAGCCCATCTGTAAGGATCTCCAGCGCCTGACCCGCCTCTATTCGCGATTACTGTCCTAAGCCAGCCTGCGAGGATTATACAAAGGCACCCGAGGAGGCTCATAGCCGTCGGCATTCAGCAGTCAATTCCTTTTCGTATGAATCTTCTTTCAGGTCAAGCGTCACCTGTACGTTTTTCCTGCTTCTCTGCTCTGACAAGGGAGGCCGCTCAGTTGAGAAACAAACGCTACTGGGACGAGGTGAGTTGATGGCCGGAGCTGCATTCACTTTGTGTTCATCCTCATACCACTTCTCGCACTGTTGCTGTCGCGTCGCATGTTGGAGATTTCGCATCCTGCGTTATTCGCTCGGTGCTTTCCCGGCGCGTCTCTGTATTATCCGCTATAGCGCGGGTGATACGACTGTTTTCCGTTTATTTCAGTATCTGTTCATGAACGCCACAGTTGAACTTCGTCCAGGCCATGATATGAGATGTACTGACACCAAATCAGGTTTACACGTCATCTCTAGTTCTGCTGAGGCGAAATTTTGTTGCCAGAGTATCAAAAGTTGGAAGGGCGGCCTCGGGCCCGGGGGACGTTCTCGTTCACCCCATCACCAAGTGCGATACACTCAGAATCTGCTATTTGGATGCATCATGGCGGGAAACGACGCCATGGAGTCTGAGGACCAGGTCATGGGAGACAGCGATGTGGCCATCACCAACGGCCATAGTGAAGGACTGCGCTTGGACAATGATGACACAGCGTCGGAAAGCGCATTTCATGAAGAGAGTGAACCGAGCGTCATAGAGGACACGATTGCCCTGCTGCGTGTGCGGCGCGGCTTGCTCCCCACGGGCTGCTGCTACGATGATCGAATGAAGCTTCATATGAATGCAGACTTTAGTCCGAATACACATCATCCAGAAGACCCCCGCCGCATCCATGAGATATTCAAGGCCTTCAAGAAAATGGGACTTGTCTACACGGGACCGGAATCGGAGCTGCCCAAGATCATGAAGGACTGTCCGACAAAATACATGTGGAGGATCCCCGCTCGACCAGCTACACGAGAAGAGATCTGCCTCGCGCATTCTCCAGAGCACTTGGCTTGGGTCGAGAGCCTCGACACGATCAGTACGGCTGAGCTTCGTGAATTGACCAGGCGATTCGACCAAGGCCGCGAGTCTCTATACGTGGGCAGCATGTCCTATCCTGCTGCCCTACTATCCGTGGGTGGTGCTATCGATACCTGTAAATGCGTTGTTACAGAACAAGTCAAGAATGCGTTTGCTGTTATCCGACCTCCTGGGCACCATGCTGAATTTGATCAACCCATGGGTTTCTGTTTCTTCAACAACGTCCCGGTGGCTATTAGAGTGTGCCAGCAAGATTATCCAGAACAGTGCCGCAAAGTTCTTGTTCTGGATTGGGACGTTCATCACGGAAACGGTACTCAAAATATCTTCTATCAAGATCCCAATGTTCTCTATATATCAATCCATGTATATCAGAATGGCATGTTTTACCCAGGCAAACCACCAAACCCCATGACACCTGATGGTGGTATAGAGCACTGCGGAACCGGCCCAGGATTGGGCAAGAACATCAACATCGGATGGCATGACCAAGGCATGGGAGATGGCGAATACATGGCTGCATTCCAAAAGATTGTGATGCCCATTGCAAAGGAGTTTAACCCAGACTTGGTAGTCATCTCGGCTGGATTCGATGCTGCCGAGGGAGATGAACTGGGAGGCTGCTTTGTGACACCTGCTTGCTATGCCCACATGACACATATGCTCATGTCACTTGCAGATGGCAAGGTCGCTGTTTGTCTAGAAGGCGGCTATAACTTGCAGGCAATTTCAAGTTCTGCGGTAGCCGTTGCGAGGACTTTGATGGGAGAGCCTCCGCCAAAACTGGCGCTTCCCAAGATCAACAAGGAGGCTGCTAGGACATTGGCCAAAGTGCAAGCATATCACGCCCCGTACTGGGAATGCATGCGTTCTGGAATCGTCGATGTCCCTGATGTGCAGTCACTCAATGCTAACAGGCTTCACGACGTCATCAGGAATGCGCAACGCCAGGTTATGCAGTCCAAGCATGGCATGATACCACTCTATATACAGCGAGAGTTGATCTCGAAATCGTTTGAGAATCAAGTTCTGGTAACGCCAAATCTACACAACGCACAAAAGATTATCGTCATCATACATGATCCGTAAGTTTGGCCCCTTCTACCCTTGCCATGGGATATGTCAACTAATCACAAGTACAGACCCCAATTATTAGCACAGCTAGATGTGATAGACACCACAGTGGATGCTCATAATTCATGGGTGGTTAGTAGCGCATCATCAACGTGCTTTTACATAGCATAGGAGAGACATCGACTAACTGGCTGCTAGGTTGACGGAGTTATGGAGTATATTGACTGGGCCGTTTCTGAGAATTTCGGAGTCATGGATATCAATGTCCCAGCATATGTTACACATGAAGAGGTATACATTTCCAGCTGATTTTCACATTTCCACCATTTCCTAAATGCATGATATAGGACATCGATTCGTACATTCCCGAATTCAACGAGAAAGAGATTCAGGAACAAATTCAGTCACTAGTTTGCTATTTGTGGGATAACTTTCTCCAGCTCTATGAGACTGACGAAATCATCCTGCTTGGCGTCGGCAATGCATATCTTGGAGTCAAGGTCCTTTTGATAAACAGAGGTGAGACAATCCTTAATCTCGAAAAACCGTACCAACTAAACTATTTCTAGACTGCAGAGAAAAAATTGCGGGCATTGTCAACTTTGTGACTGGAAATCTACGGCCCGTCAAATCGGACACGGATAACGAACTCTCATCCTGGTACAAGGAGAATTCGCGGGTCTATGTGGCGGGAGACCATGCCTGCTGGTCCGATCCGGATTTAACCAGAAAGGTCCACAGGAGGCGATTCGGAACCGTGGTGCGCAGCAAAATGTTTGGACTGAACCACATGATGAGAGAGCACGCTGAGGAGGCTCACGAGTGGATCAAGAGGAGAGTTACGAATGCTGAAGGAGACACGACGGAAGAGGAAAAATCTTGATGCTTCTTTTTTGTCATGATATTGCCTTGTGCTTGTGGTATTCGCAGGTGCCGCTACTTGTTATTGGCTTTACTACGAGTCCCTGTATTAGGAGCTTTCCTATTCTTTTCCCCTTATCTTTGCTCCTCCCTAGTCATAGTAGGCTACGTAATTTACTCGCTGTTCTCAGCGTATCAAATCGATGCGTTTGATAATCAGCTGATCGCCATTTAGGGGTGTCTTCCAATTGTCCCGTTTAGTACTATGAGCCGAGCAATTTGAGATCGGTTGCCTTGTACGGAATATACGGCATCTCTCCTTCAATCCAACCGCAGTCATTCCGGGGCCCCAAATGGACATCTCCACCGTGGCGAGTCGTGATTCCTATAGGGTAATCCATGACAGGATGCTCCATCTTGTCTTGATTTGATCTCTCTCCCTCTGTCTCGCCGTATCTCAAAGCCGCTCCATCGATCCCAGGCACGAAGCAGAGCCGGAAGATGCGATATAGCCGCGGCGTGCCCCACCCGTCTCTAAAAGCGGCAAATCGATTCGGAAGCTCACCAAACTGATATGTAGTGTAGCTATTGATGTGGGAAAGGCTCATTTTTTTCTCCGCTGAGAGTCCCGATGCGGCAGAATGGTTAAAACTGCTACGTACTATTGTACCGGCGATGAAGCCAAGAATAGCGTTAAAGGCTGCTGGTGAGGCCAGATGCGTGTTGACTGTATGCCATGCAATGCAAGGGCATCTCACATCAGCAATATCCCCCGTTTTGCAAGTGCCAGCTAGGCAGCATCTATTAGTATACGATAAACAGCGACGTCCCAGCGAACTTGAGGAAATCCTAGTGGTATCGAACCCCGTCAATGATTTGGTCTCGCATGTACCCCAATTTGGGGTGAGATATCAGCATGCAAAAAGGACTAAAAATAATCAACGGTATCATAAAATCCCCCGCATACCTGGAACCATCAGCATAGCATAGTGCCATCTCCGGCCAGTAGTGCAATATCTGGTCCGCCTCCCCAGCGATTCAAGGGCAGAATCTCTGGACAGACCCACCTCCCAGCTACCGAAAAGTCTTCCCGGCGACGGACCATGAAGCGATTTTCTGCCGCTAAACCCCACACGCAGCTTGGCCAATCTTTTGCTGCCGGTTGCGGCAAATGGGAGTGGATGGGCAATGCCAAATACGTCCACGGGTACAACTGGACATGAAGCCTGTGTTAAGCAGGTACTGAGACTTGTCTTTTTTCATTTATTTTATATTTGAATTACGTAGTAAATAGGCACGAATCGATGAGATCAGATGGCACATGGATATATCTTGATTGAAACGCTACCTGGGTAAGCCTGTTGCCGCTTATATGACGATTGATGATTATAATAAGCCCTCTCTCGATTGGCCACTTAATATTAAAGTTGTCCCTGCAAATAAATTCCACATAAATGCATCTTCACTAATACCAGACGGGCAAGAGTTTGCGGCTACAACTGGCGGCTCTTCGCCGTTGCGAGGTACGTACCGACGGCCTCTCTCCAACCTTTCTCCGCTCTACTCCCGAATCCTTTGCCGTGATTTTAGTGCCGCTTCCACCCTCTTGCCCATGAATCAAGAGGAGCCTCTCGGGGCGCCCCTCACGACTTCGACTGTGCAGAAAGATGTCTTTGGCTTCCGGTTTTCAATTCCGGACGGCTGGTCATGTAGGGGGAAGTTCCTCTTTTCTCGCGTCATCGGCACTTGCACCGCTGGGCTGAATATCTGTTGTTGTTGATGTCCATATATAACTTCTGTGTGCCTCCCCACTCGCATCTCGCGCCGTTTGCTTGCCATTCATCTGTCCATCTGCCTCTTGTAGCATTTCAGCTTGCGCCTTGATCCGTATCGATCTTAATTAGACCGGCTGGTCGTACACGGCTGTGTTATTATACTATATTATTGACTCTACCGATATCCATCTATCTATTCGTCGGCTCATATCTCCATCCATCTCATTGTTCCTTTGCACCTAGGAGAACCATGTCTCCTGCCGTTGTGCACCAGGATGTCTCCGACACCTATGATATCGGTACGATTTCTTTCAAGCTTCCACCAGCATTGGTACTAACTCGTTTGTCGTGGCAGTGATTGTGGGAGCGGGGCCTGTAGGATTGATGCTGTCTACATGTCTCTCGCGATGGGGCTACCGTATCAAGCATATTGATAACAGACCAGAGCCGACGGCGACGGGTCGAGCCGATGGCATCCAACCTCGATCACTCGATCTCCTGCGGAATATGGGTTTGAAGTCTGACATTATGGCTCACAAGCCCGCCCGTGTCTTTGAAGTCGCTTTCTGGGACTCAGAGTCGAGCAAGGGCATCGGTAGGACGGGTACTTGGGCCAGCTGCCCCAACTTTATCGACGCCCGTTATCCATTCACCACGTTGTTGCACCAGGGCCATATAGAGAGGGTGTTCATCAACGATCTTGAAAAGAATGGTACTACCATTCAACGGCCGTGGACAATCACTGGCTTTCAGTCGCACAGCCCTGAGACGTCAGAATATCCTGTTCAGGTCGAACTGGAGCATGTCGACGGCACGGAAAAGCAGACCATACATGCAAAATATCTTTTCGGAGGCGAGGGCGCGAGGTCATTTATCAGACAGCAACTTAACATTGGCTTTCATCATAAGGACCCAATCGCCCATGTCTGGGGAGTAATGGACGGAGTTGTCAAGACTGATTTCCCGGATATCAAGGTTGGTCCTCATATCTCGTGGAGCTTCTCAAACAGTGCCAATACTAATCTTTTTGCAGATGAAATGCACGATTCGAAGTCAGCATGGTTCCATCATGGTTATTCCGCGTGAAGACAACATGGTTCGCCTCTATATCCAGATTGCATCTTCCACCGATGCCGACTGGAATCCAAGGAAATCAGCAACCGAAGCTGAAGTACAAGCCTCAGCTCAGAAGATCTTATATCCCTACAATATCGAATGGGAGCGTGTAGAGTGGTATTCCGTCTACCCCATTGGTCAAGGAATCTCAGAAAAGTATACCTTGGATGAGCGAGTTTTCCTTGGTGGCGATGCCTGCCATACGCATAGTGTAAGTGACTGCTCCTCCTCATCAATCTTCATATATGGTTCCAAGTGGCGCTGACTATGTGAATTTAGCCCAAAGCCGGTCAGGGTATGAACACAGCCTTTTTAGATGCGCTGAATCTTGCCTGGAAGATCCACGCTGTTGAGGGTGGATTCGCAAACCGAGATATCCTCAAAACTTACGAGTCTGAGCGAAAAGCAGTAGCTGAATCACTGTTGGACTTTGACAACCGCTACGCCAAACTCTTCTCCCAGCGGCCGCCTGCAGCTTCCGAAGTTCAGGCAGCCTCAGAAACCATTCCAGATGGCGACTTGGATGGCGACAACGATTTTATCAAGACATTCAAGGAATCCTGCGAATTCACTAGCGGCTACGGCGTCTCATATCAGGCCAATACATTGAACTGGTCGCCAAGCCACCCTGCCCAGTCACATGTCGTCCAGCCCAGCGGCACAACACTGAAATCTGGACGTTTGTTAGTGAACGCGGATGTAACGAGAGTTGTCGATGCCAACGTGGTCCACCTTGAACAAGAAGTGCCACTGAATGGCTCGTTCCGCATCTTCCTCTTTGCCGGTGACCCAGTCAAGAACCGTGCTGCGCTTCGAGACTTTGCAGACAACTTGACCAGCGCCAAGTCGTTCTACTCAGCATACACCCGACCAGATATTGACCAGGTTTCACATCACGAAAAGCATAACCCGCACAGCCAATTCTTCACACTGTGCACTATCTTTGCGGCAAAGAGGCATCGTATTGAGATCGCCCGTGATGTTCCTAGCGTGTTGGCTCGTTATCGCGACCACATCTACGCCGACGACAGATGGGACCGTCGCGTACTTGATTCAGTGGCTCCGGCTCACGCGAAGATGGGTTTCAATGAAGAAAAGGGCGGTGTTGTCGTTGTCCGACCAGACGGCTATGTCGGCCTTGTGGCTTCCCTGGTAGAGGGCTCGGGCACCATTGACGCGTTGAACGCATACTTTTCAGCATTTTGTACTAAAAGGTTTGGAAACACTGCGCAACTGTAGCGCAATTGTAGAGTTGATATGATTGAGCGGCAATAGAGGGGCTAGGGGAAGGTACTGGGGCATTTTACTTTGATATTACAACTTTTATCTTTGTCCTCTACGGTTTATAGAAACTTATTCTACGTCTTATTTATGGAAGCATCACTGTACATTCTAGCAACTAATTACATTCTTCATCATCGGTTGCTGAGCACTACCAAGTTACACGCACATACTGAATGCAATTACTACTGTTATGAGCATTGGTATAGGCATACGTAGCGTGAGATACTAGTGAAGCAAAAATGGGAGATATGAACGTTCCTTTCCCGATAAGATTCAAGAGTAAGGCCTAATAGAGCCGATCTTGGCTCCGAAGATTAGCGTTTGGAAAGATCCATATGAATGTTGCCTCGGAAAGTATGATAACACCTTTGCAAAGTTAACTTTTGCCGAGCAAACATACTTTGGCATAGTTATGCGGCATTGCGAAGCTTTGGATAAGCTCTCTTGGGCATGAACTCGCGCGGTGTCTCCGTGTGTTGTATAGCACCGAGCACAGCGGTACATGGTGCGCCATGCAAGTATTACGTGCAATGCAATGTATTCATTCGCTGGAAAAGTAGACGAGGTGGCGGTGACAGATACGGCTGCAGATCAGGGGAAATTGGGATATTGGACATCAACGTAGCTGAGAGTACGGATCATCAACGTTGCGATGTGTGTTATTGTAGAGCTGTGAGTGAGAGTCTGAGTGTGAGTAGCTTGCTCGAAGGTGTTGTTATTGTGTTCGAGCAAAGCCACCTCAAGTATTTTGATTACAACTATACATGTACTATTGCTGCCCTTCTACCGTACCTACTAGGCTTCTACCTGTAAGCGACCAGATTAGCATTATTCAGGTAGAGCTGCATTTTCAAGTTTGTTTTAGGTGGAAAGAATAGCCACAATGCCTCGAGATAGGGCTTGACCCATTTGCAAATCGACCGTGCCATTGTTTTTTTTACGTGTACTTGAGAAAGAGGAAGGCCTCTATTCTTATTATTTTGCCCCTGCCTACAACTCTCATCTCTCCTTCGTACTTCTTGTTCTACTTCCGCTAGCTCTCATTATCTTATACAACATCCATGGATCTCTTATCCTCCCTTAGCAGTCCTTTTTTCTCCTTCTTCTAATTGCATTACTGCACGATTCTCAAGCTGGCTTCTCACACTTGAAAATTTCTCTTTCGAAACACGGACCCGGAAAACAACCTCCCGTCAATAATCGTCAAGAATATTGAGGCTTCCGAGACTCCCTCTCCGAACATATTGCCGTCGATGTCTAGGACGAGGACATAAAACTGGTAAGTCATACACATCATAGCACTATTTCATACATATCTACTAAAAAAATTTCGCGTTTCAGACGAGAGCATCCCCTGAAGAATTCCTTTTCACTCCATCTCCTCCTTCGCCGAGTCTATTTACTATCGACAACATAATCCGGCCGGCCCCCTCGCCGTCAAGCAGCCTGAGGCTGCTAAGATAATCCTCTTCCCGGTCGAAGGTTTTGGCCAGTACAAGGCTCTCGTAAGTTATATGGCACTACCTATCTCATATGAATTTGGTAACATTTTCTTTTTGTAGGTAATGACGCTCTCCTATGAGCTCCTTTTAGTTCTCGCGATAGCTTTTCTTGGGGCCATCACCACGGTTGTCGGCTTCGGCCGGTTCCGTAAAGAAGCAGAGGCTCTAAAAGCCAGAATTTCTAGTGACAGTGGGAATGCTATGCTGCAGGTAGCCTCATAGAAATCGTAGATGGTTATTTCTATAAATGTGTCAAAATTGTCAATGCTGATTCCTCCCTATGGGCTACTAATGCTACTGATGCTACTGATGCTACTGATGCTACCGTTATCGCTGCTGTTACTAAAATTAACGCCATCGCTGGTTTTGTTGTCATCGCTGATCTTGCTGCTATCGCTGATCTTGCTGCCATCGCTGACTTCACCGCCATCGCTGAATTCACTGCCATCGCTGAATTCACTGCCATCGCTGAAATCCTATGTAGGTGGATTATCGCGCATCAAAATAAAGTAAAGGCTAGGCGAATCATCGGCGCGTTAATCCTAATAACATATACCAATGTGGAGGTTACCTGCGCTCCATTTTGCCGCGCGCCGATACCAACGCAATCTGGGGAAAGGCAGCGGGGGTAAATCGACTTAAGGCTGGCCAATCATGGGCCGTGCTCTGCTGGCTTGAACTTAGTGGCGTTTGATGAGTTTAGCCGATATTCTGCCGGGTATTTATTTCAACCTCTCACTTGTGTCAAGCACCCTTCAGCACCTTCAGCGCCTCTACTACGGCGACGACTCGGCGCCTTTATCAACCTGGAAAGCCTAACCACCCAAACTTTGTCCATTATCGTAAATAAGCCTAGACTATATCGCAACTCAAAACGCAACTCTATATCTTCGAAACTCTATCGCTCGCCTCACGCGTCATCAAAGAACAAACGAGCATATATATAAGAGCAGCTCCTCCCCTCTGGTAAGAATGTCTCCTTCTGCATTGTTGCACATTCTTCGAGATGCCTTCAGGTTCTTACACGCGCAGATACCTCTTCCGGGTCTCGGACCCGGGAAATAATCCCACTGCTCGGCCTCAGGCCCCAAATCTTTTCCCCATTGGGGACTTTGATGAGTATATGAAACTCGTAAGTCATACACAGCATAGCGTTTCTAACACATTCACTAACATTTTGCGTTTAGGTCAAGACGTTTTCTGGTGAGCTCCTTTTAGTGCTCGCCATGGCTTTCCTGGTGGCCGTCACCACGGTTGTCGGCTTCGGCCGATTTGGTAAGTAGTTCTCCTTGAGAAATCGCGACTGTGCTTTTCGACGTTACTTACTTTTCATTCAGCGTACAATCAGTGTAGCAACCTCTTCAGCTACGAAGAAACTCAAGCTCCCAATGGACACATTTCTGCTTCCGATGACCACATTTCCACTACCGATAAACACATTTCCACTTCCGACAACAATATTTCCGCTGTCGATAAAAGCATTTCTGCCGTCGGTAAAAGCATCTCCATTGTCGCCAAAAGCATTTCCGCTTCCGAAAAAACCACCTCCATTTCGAACAAACGCCGCAGACATGAGCCGCTTGCCAGACTCGACAAACGTCGCTTCCTCACCACTCGATCTTCGTCGATCACCTCTGGCTATATGGCGGATATTTCTCGATCTGTTTCAGGCAGTTATCGCCCCAATTCACAAGTCGCTCTATCGGCTTTCGAGCAATCAGCTTTGGAATTGTCAGTCCTCGACAATCAGAAAGAAATTCATTGGATTGATAAACAGGCCTTTGCCAATCTCATCAAAGAGTACAAGGAATTTGCCGCCCTACTCGAGTTTATCTGGAAATCCTCCATGGGTTCCACCCAATCAGCTTTGGTTGATGAATGTCTCTACCCCATTCGAATGCACTTCCTGGTTCCCGAGAAGCTCCAGCTCCACGGGCGTGGCCTACTTTCTCCTCTGAATGCCGCCTTCGAAGAATTTTGCATTCTCTGCATTGGGTTCCTCAACAAGGTGTACTGTATCGACCGCATCACGTACCTTCGAGAGAAGTGGCCAACTGCACCATCATTCATGGATGAACAGCCTTCGCCACAAGATGTGGAAATGATGGAAAGAATGCGAGGCTTCTTTTCATTCCCTGGTCTGCCCAACATTCTTTCAAACGTGTTGGCCATTTGCGGATTCGACAACATCGAGGTGCCTGCCGATTTCATGGATCGCATCGTTGTGGACTTGGGCGCCATTATTCGGAGGCGAACTGTACCAAGCTACGTGGCATCAGAGGCATACCGGGAGCGACTCCTGGTCCTTGAAGCTTCTTTTGAACAAACCCCTCTATTCCCTTCAGAAGGTACCTCTGAAGTCACTTCTGAAGAGACGCCTGAAAATGAGCCAGACATTTGGCTGCAGATTGCGGAACAAAGCGATCACGATAACTCCTATCAACCATCCGCCATAGATTCGGATGTGTCTTTTAACCCGTCTTGTTATTCTCTGTCTGGCCTTCCTCCACACCCAGCCAAGAAAAGAGTCTCTTTTGAAATACCCTCGAACACCTCAGATAAAGCCTCGGATAAGATCGAGGAATTGATGTCATTGCCATTACTCAGCTCGCTCAAGATTAGTGAGGAATCAGAGATTGAGCTTAGGAACCTGCGAAAAGAAGCAGAGGCCCTGAGACAGCTCGACCTTGAGCAAGAGAAGCTTCGAAAGCTTCAAGAAAGGACTGCCAACGGACCTCAACAGCCTGTGGTGGCGCCTCTCAGCAACGAATGGATCCAGAAGGCTATCGACACAGTCTCTGCACCAGACACCGATGTGTTGGCCACAACCTGTCAAGGAACGCCCCTCCGACGACACGACTTCGCCACGGTAGTTGCGGCTAAGACCTGGCTCAACGACGAAATTGTCAACGGCGCGCTGGGCGGACTTGAAAAGGAGATCAACCTAGTTGCTGGAATCACCGATTATAAAAAGCAGGGCCGCAAATGCCTTGTCATGAACTCATTTTTCTGGCCTCGAGTCGAAAAGGCACATGGCCGCCAGACGCAGTCCATCCTTCGCCGGATGGGCGTCACTCCTCAAAACTTCTTACTTATGGACACAGTCCTCATTCCCATCTGCAAAGACTATCACTGGACACTTCTGGTGCTTCAGCCCAAGAGCAGAAAACTCATGCACTTGGATTCATTTAATAAGCGCTCATCTCATCCCGACATGGCGCTGGCGTGGATATCAGACTACCTGGGCGAATTATATGTGGCTCAGCAATGGGAGGTGCTGGCGGTCAAGTCACCTCAGCAAACAAACGGCTATGATTGTGGTGTACATGTGATCACCAATGGAATATGCATGGCTTTGGGGTTGGAGCCAGTTGCAAGCTACTGCGTGGAAGAGATGTCTCTTCAGAGACTACGAATTGCCGGAATGCTACTGAATGGGGGACTAAATGGGGAGTTTGACCTTTGGAAACATTGAATTGAAATGCATCATGCAGGGCGTTGGCAAAAGGGAAAGGGAATTATGATTTAATCAAAGCACAACCAGGGATTGTTAATTGGGCGTTTAAAAGGAAGGAAACCGCAAGGACATTTGGGAATGGCAAGCAAGCATTTTTTTTACATTGGAAAGGAAAGAAAGGATATTCACAGGCATTTGTTAGCATTGGAAAGGAATTGAAGGCAAAGGAAAGGGAATGAAATGATACCAAGAGAAAGGAAGAGCTTGGGTATATACTTAGATACCTGGTATAGGTCAATTGATTTGATACGTTAATTTGTCTTGGTTTCTCCTGCGAAGTCCTGTGATGTGTTTTCTCTGCTCTCCACTTCTCGGTTAGTAGCTGGCTCACTCCGATATTGGCAAAGGTGATGTGATGGCTACTTGCGTCGCTTGACCCTGGTCAAGCTAATAGAGTCTGACCAGTCTGATTGGCCGTAGTTGAACAAGGGCATTTCGTTTGATTGAGTGGTCCGAGTCCACGGAACTGGCCGACGCTGGCCAATCTTGGGCCTCGATTAATGTAAGCGGCCGCGATCAGGCATGGTGGCTTCGATCGAGTAGGATGATCGATCCAGGTGGTTGGTTGCATTTGATCTGGACGGGTTACCATTAGGCCGGTGGCTTTGTTCGAGTATGACGGCTCCATCAATTTGACAACCACCCTGCTTCTTCCTCGAGCTGTTGTTGTTGTTGTTGTCGTTGTTATAGTCTTCTTTATTATTCAGAGATTTGATCTGTTATCTAAGATGCCTGCTTGCCATTTTTATCTCGAGAGAGTTCATGTGTGTTTGTTCTTCTTGATATCAGATTCAAGGCTGTCAGTAAGAGAGTGGCTTGTCTGATCTTGTTGCGGCTCTCGGAATCAAGAGCTACGGCATACATACTTTATACATACACCTAACAGGGCATTCAAGTAATCGAGATTCCTTTTTATCCTTGTGAGATGTTCCATTTTCTTTCACGGTCTATTCTTGTGCACGGCTATGAGATCTTCGCTTGAGTGGGTCAATTGGGACAAGTACAAGGATCTGATGGATTTTGAGACATTTTGGACTGTGCAGTCGTGCAACGTTCCTTCATGTACAATCAAGTCCATCTAGTTATACCAGAGTCATTTTCATGGATCAAGGCCAGCGAGCTAGTGCGATGAATAGCTACATGATTGTCTCATATTGTTGACAAATTCACGAAGTCGGACCAAAATTGAACCTTGCAGTCTAAAGCTAGAGTCAAATCGTGTTTCCTAAACCAGCAATCATGGCTTATGCCGCTACTGGCTGAGATCTGCACCCAGAAGATGGTGCAGCTTGACACATTGCGAAACGCCGAAATAGAGAGGCTATCAAAACTACTATTTGTGTATAAGGTAGGTGTGCATGTGTCATGTACAAGTATGTAGTTTGCGGCAGATGTGAACAATTACAATTACGATTAGGGGAGCAGGATCGGCCATGGCATGCCGCACGTTAGGGCTCAGTCAGCGCTATACTGGAAGAATGCCGCTGCTATTGCTGCTTCCTGTCCTCTGCAGCTACAAGTACTTACTACTGGCAGTTGACGGCTCACGGTATCAATCACGGCATCCCGTCTTCTTCCGCTGCTTATTGTGACAGGTTATGAACTAATTACAGTAGCTACTGTAGGTAGGTGCCATAAACACACCGGCATTTGGCATCAGGCGTGGCGAGATGGAAAACAGAGGCGTAAGCCTAGGAAGAAAGTGAGCAGTGAGCGCTTCATCCAGCAGAAACAAGCCAGGTATATGTTTCGTCCAACATTGAGCGGTGTAGTCTTCGCATTCGCACAGGCGCGAGCATGTTATGGCGGTGCGACAGGCCTGGCCTGGGTTTCGGACGGGCTGGCCGCTGGAGCAAAAAAGGGATCCAAGTTGTGCCGTTCGTGTTCAGGTCAGGGTCTTTTTCTCTTCTTCTGTTGCTTCCCTGTTTCCTCTGGTGCGATGACCCACGGAGCGGAGGGGAGAAGATGGCCTGTGCTACGAGTTGCAGGTTTGCCTGTCTGCCTACGTGGCAGCATGAAGTAGAGACAGTGACAAAGAAGAGACGGAGAGAGAGACAAAGACACATATGTGCACACTGCCAACGCCTAACCTAGCGATGCAAGGGATGCTGTGCCTTTGTATACCTGGGTAGAATCCAATCTGGCCTCTCGCTTCGCGCAACTGGCCTATGTGATGCGTCCATGTGTCTCTGGCCAAGTACAGGTCAGCGGTAAGATGTTGAGTAACTGGGACGGCAACAGAGCCCTGGAGTGCTAAAAATGCACCGCGCCAGCCCAGCAGGCCGGGTCTGTGCTGGCGCTGCTAGCGGCATGTTGCATCGTTATGACATGGCGGCGGCGGCTTTGTCAAATCGTCATGGCACGATTCAAGCGCCCCTCCCAGATGCCAGAGCTGCCAGTGTGACGAGTCGGCACAGCCACAAGCCACCCAATCATGTCGGGTGACGCGCTCTGCAGGCGGGGACCCGCGCGCCCTTGGCCTTGGTCCAGGGAGCGACAAGCAGGGATCACCGGCGTGCTGAGGCTCCCTTCTAGTGGCTTTCTAGCGGCCAGTCACTGCCTGCATCCAGCAGCGATGCGCACAGTGCGCCGTGCGCCGCGCTGCTAGGCCCGGTACTGGCGGTGCAACGTCTACCAGGTCGGCGGGAGCTGGCGACGCTGTTTGGCCGGCTGGCCCAGCTTCCAGCGGGCTTCTAGTGTGTCTCTGGTGGCACGGCAGCCGCCAACGCCGAGGGCACCGTGCGGCCAACCTGAATGTATTGCCCCCTCGCAGGCTTTTTGGGCTGGGAGCCACATGACTACCTACCTATACGAGAGCGCAGCGCATCTTGCTGAGGGAGCGCCCGCACTTTGCCAGCGGTCTGCAAGTACCGGTCAAGTACCCCGCAGGACTCTCCGGCCACTCTTTTCGTTAGGCCCTTTTTTATCTGGGGCTGTCGCCTCTTTTTCCTTTTTTTCTTCCTCGTAACCATCGTGTTCTCCCTCGGCACTGCCCACTCTTTTCTTCGCTGAAGATGCCTAGATCGAACGGGAGGAAAAAAACTGACCACTGAATGGGCGATGATCACCAGATTTTCGAGGAATGCCACACACTAGTCCCGAGGCACGGCAGTCCTTTTTAGCATCACTGGTACTGGTACTACTACTACCTGCACTGGGACTAGCACCCGGCGAATTCTACTGCGAGATACCGCCCATGCTGCCGGGCCAATTGAGCGACTGGCAGTACCGGTACGCCAGAGCAAGAGCTCCGTCCGGGTACATGTACATGCCTCGTGCCTGCCTTCCTGGCCAGCTTTGGGAAGAGATCTCCATCGCGGTTGTGCTTTTCCTCCGCTTTCGTGCAGCTGTGAGAGGGTTAAAGACGGCTTTCGGTCGTATGCTGCAAGCGGCACTGATTCAGGAACTTGTTTACGTGCCTACTCCTTGTAGATTCTCCTCTCTTCTGCCTCCTTGTTTTTTTCCCTCTTTTAATGTCCGTCGCTAATAAGTGATCTACGGAGAAATTATTCGGGAGAAAAAAAAATGCGACTAGGCGATGCCGATGCTACGTATGGCCCGGTAGTGGTAGCAGTAGCAGTATTTGATTTTTTTTTTTTTTTTTCGCGCTCTGTTTTTCGCCTCCCAAGCTCAGCTGGAACAAATAGAAGGGGCGGAGAAAAAAAAGAAAGAGCCACAGAACCACGCCTCCCGATCCCCGATAGGCCTTCGATGCTGATTTAGCTCGCAGCCAAGGAAGCTACTAGGGAAGTCGCCTGTGCTGCCCCACCTGCCTGTGCATCTGTGCCTCCTGCCCCCGCCACCTCATCCACCCTGGTGGGATGTACCATTCGCTGCATGTGTCCGTACAAAAGAATGTATCTTCCGCCACTCGTCCATTCTTGTTCTGCCCTGCTTCCGGATACTTCGCGTCCTTGGCCAAGGTGCTTCTGAATCTCTGCACGCCACAAGACAGACGATCCCGTCCTCACCGCCGTCGCTCCTTCACTCTCGTCGAGTCGAGCCATTCCTCGCTTCATAATCACGACATTTCCAGTATTAGACATCTATACGTCTTCTTGTCCTCTTCTCTCTCCTCTTTCTCTCTCTATATCACGACCGACCTACCTTTTCGAGCCTTGATCTGCTCGATTCAGCATCCGGCCCCAGTTCATGTACCGTACAGTACAAGGTACAGCACTAGAGGCCATCCATCCACCTGTGCTTCTGTCCTGTTTCTGCGCCTTTGCTCGCCCCCCTTGTGGACCCTGACGCATTACGTGACCATATTAATAGAGTTGGCCTGGGTTCATCAGAGTTGCTGCTACTCCGCTTTCATCCGGCCAAGCTCCAGCATTTGTTAAGACTCGGGCCTGGGACTCACTTTATTACTTATCAGTTGCATCGTTCCCGGATGCTCAACCACGATACACGGCCATTGGCTTGATTGGCTGTCTCCACGTCCCCTCTCTCACACCGAGTCTCCCCTTCTCAGCTTCTCAGCATCTCAGCATCGCATCATACACTTTGCTACGTCGCCGTTATAATTGCTGTCTCCCCCTAGAGTTCTTTTGGTAAGGGCCTACTCCGAGTGCTCTTGCCAAAAGTCTATTGGGATCATACACTGCAAAAGAGGCTACCTGGTGTAACAGCATAGCATGGTCAAACCCAGGATAAGACAGCAAACTCTCGGAGTCGTCTTCACGAACCCAACAAGACACCAGCCACGGCCCTTGTCTGCGTTCGAGGACTTCAATGAAGCATCACTTACACCATACTCACGACCGACCAGCTTCGCCTCCTCGTCCGAAGCATCATCTCCCCGAAACACCATGACGGGTCACCCTCCGACCCTCAACGAGATCCTTCTCGATACCGCCCCTCCGCCATGGACCCTCACGGCCTTCATGGCCTACCTCTCGCAGAACCATTGCATGGAGACGCTGGAGTTTACACTTGATTCCCAGCGTTATACCGCCTTCTACGATCAGTTCTACTCCGAAGCGACCGCCTCGGATGAAAACCGGGAAAAGGTCTGCGCCTGGTGGGAGAAGCTGATGCAGATCTACATTGTTCCATGCGCCCCTCGCGAGGTCAACATTCCCGCTCAGGTCCGAGATTGCCTCCTCCGCGTGCCGTATGGCCCCAACCCTCCTCACCCCTCCGAACTTGCCGAAGCGGGACGCATCATCTACGAATTAATGAATGATTCTCTCTTGGTGCCCTTTTTGCAATCAGTCGCTGCGCCTATGGCCGACAGCCATCATGACTTCCATTTTGGATCGCCCAAGGCATCGTCTGACCGAACAGCCTCAAGCGGCACAGATCTGGATGTTTTGACGGTTGATAGTGATCCCAATTCACCCGTCACGGAACCCATGACGCCCCCTACTACACCGCCCACCTCGGAATGGACCTTCAACACGTCGCCCGGCGGCTTTCACCGTGCCGTAGCGGCGCATAATAAAGGCTGGAAGAAAGTCGGCGCAAAGCTGGGCTTCAATCGCAAAAGCTCTAGCCGGAGAACAACACCTACATCCTCAGGTGTTGAATCCGGAGAGATGAGCTTCAGCACTAGCAACCACTCATTCTAAAGAGCTTCAAAATGCGCCCAAAAATTTCATATGTTCCACTCCAACTTTTCCTTTCTATTCTTCACCCCCCTTGTCTCCCCTTGCATTGGACACTTCCGAGTAGTCCGATCTCCCCCCCCCCCCCCCCTCGCCAAACACGCATATGGAGGCTGCGGGGCATTACTAAATCGCCACGCTGATGGCGCTACCGAATCTCGACTTGCAAAATATCCATTTGATGAACAGCAAGACGATGAGATGGTAATTGCTGGGAAGCAGTTTTGATCGGGCATAAGTACTGGCTGGGAATTGCCTACCTTGCCCTGTTGGTCAGATCCCACATAGATGGCCACATCAGATACCCCGAGGAATAAGCATACCGCATCAGGAGACATGCGTGGCCGCTCGATCCGAGTTTGCTGTCTTCTGGATCTTGCTTCAAGGGGACAAACAAATTCACACGGCTTGGGATCGTATTTCAACTACCGATCCCAACCCATTTACCATTCTTTTTCATTTTCTTTCCTCTGAACCAGGGGGAGTTGTACAACACATTCGGTGACTATGCTGAGGACATCTCAGCAGGCCGCTTTTGTCTTAATACGTATACCTCATGCAGCGTGTTATTCAATTTACGAATTTATGGGATCCACGGCCTTGTTATAGGTGAAACGGAGTTTATCGGGGGTTCTGGCGGTACAGATATACGTTTTACTTGGTGTTTTCATTTCTTTTGTCATTTTTTGTTGCAAGGAGTCATCAAAGCGTGCGTGTGGATCATTCATAATGTATTATCACATAATACTCAATCAACCTCGGCCCTGCCGCGGAGTAACATAGCCATGATGTTATCCTTAGTAGATAGAGATAGGCCAATGAATATCTAGATGGCTCAACAACACGCCGCATCAGTGAAACATATTATGGGTGAGGGCGTGACCAGCACGTGGCATAGTTATGAGCTCGCAGATCAGCTTGCAAGTTTGCTTCGTATTTTTACACCCGGGGCATTTTCATTAAGTGCCCTTTCTATATACACTTTCCTTCCTAATGATATCCACCTTTTTTCCCTCTTAGAAAATTTATCAAGACGGTCTAAATGGTTTTCCTTTCTCCCATTTCATAGCATTTCGATTCAGCCCAATCTCTAAAAGACAATTTGATGAAGATATGACAAACATGGAACAGTATTTAAAAAGGAAGAAAACATTCCCCGCTATCTATCTGGCCAAGAAAGAGAGTCCCATGTAATCGGACATTAGTTTGCATTAATCGATCGAATCTCGCATTCCAAATACCAAACATTTTTTCTTTAAACTTCTTTTTTTCTTTTCGCCGAAGAGGAAGCTGCTGACAACAATCGTCTTTTCATGATTGGAACGCACCGTTCCTCAGCTGAGGGGATGCACGATAGCGACCCGTTTGCGCAGGCGCCTCGGAGAGCGGCAACAAAGGCGTTCCATTCCGCGACTCGGACATCATTCGTGCGGTTCGATCAGCCTTGTTGCTTTCGCTAGTGCGGTCGTAGAGATAGAGACCTAGGAAGGTGAGGGCAATGCCCACTGCCTGGACAGAGGTCGTTGGGCTCCTGAACCAGATGATGGCCATGACAATAACAAAAACACGCTTGATGAGACTGGCGACGGAGTATGTGACTGGAGATACCATGGAGAGGAGGATGAAGGCAATGATGTTTTGTCCAAAATGGAAGACGCCGTTGAAGACGAATTCGAGCGTCAGGCGGCCATGGTCCATAGAATTGGGTAGCTCGCTGAGGTCTACTGAGCCATCATGGAGGAAGTCCTTCAGAAGAGTGATGCCCTCTGACCAGAACCAAATCGGCATAGTCAGGGCAAAGGCCATGCCAGACGAGTAGCAGAGTAGATTGAGCTTGTCGAGTTTCTTGGATTGAGCCCCGCCGCCCTCGGACTCGACTTTCGCGGCTTCGTTGAATAACTTTTTCGAAAATATATTTTGCGTTACAAAGATTAGGGTTGCTAGAAGCGCTTCCAACACGCCAAGGAGTTGGCCACTGTAGCTTCGTTCGCTGGAGCAGGCCAGCATGACTCCTATTGTCAAAGGAACCAAGGAGAGGTACGTTGCCGTGGGGTATCGAATGTTGTAAATCAGTCTATAGGCGAGCACGGTAAACAGCGGCGAAAGGCCCTTTATCGTGTGGACGAGCGAAACGGGTATCTTAGCCGTCGCGGTCGAGCTGAGGAGGTGGCCGCCGATCTGGAACATGGCCAGGGGTAGCGTTGTCATGATGACTTCTCTGCTGGGTTGACAGATGGGGTATCGTAACGCAGAAATCTTGGTGCGAAGGACGGGGAAGATGCCGGACAGCCAGGAAAGAAAGATGCAGAGCGAAGACACGAACGCAAATTGAATTAACGTCAGCGTTGCAGGCATGTTAAAGGCATTGAGAATGGACTTTGACGACGTATTCGTCAGAGCAGACGATGTGTACCACATCAAGCAGAGAACCTACAGACGAAGATTAATTTCCTCGGTCTTTCATTCATATGTAAGGCAGGGGAGTGAATATGAACATACGACAAGCTTTGGGGACACCGGGGCTCGTAGCGCATCGGCAATTTCATGGGCATTTTGGCTCATGCTGCCGTTTCTGGCTCGAATCGTTCGGAATGCATCGCCGAGGCTCTTTTGGCGGCCATGGGTGCGGCCGGACGAGGACCAGGCGCTTCTCGCGGGATAGCCATTGGGACTGAGGTTGTTGCCATTGAAGGCCATCGACGGCGAGTTTAAGGAGTTTCCATCGTGGGTGGAATCGTTGCCCAGACCTGGTGATGTCGCAAGGCTCGGAAACTTTTCCATCACGCAGCAGCGGTGGGTCGAGCTGCCTTTCGAAATCGCAAAGGTAGAGAGAGGAGAGAGACTCTATTTCCACCGGCTCGAAACAAGTGAATGGAGAGGGCCGTTTTCGAGTGTCAGGCTCTTTCTCTGGGCGCGCGCTCGAGCGGTTTCAATTGAGGGCGGGTGTTGACGGTTGTAAGATCAGAGAAGCCAACGTTCAACGTAGAGGCGGTGCTGGTGGTGGGTTACGCCGTTGCATCAATTGACATCTGGAATACGAGCTGAGAACGAGAGACAGGGGTGGATCGCTAGATGGTCCATTACCACAGAGCCATGCACAGTCAGCGGCTTCGAGGCAAATGGCAAGAAGAGAAAATAAATATAAAAAGGACAAAACTTGCGGGGAGAGAAGAAAGAAGCAAAGCCGGACAACAGCGCAGGGAATAAAAAAGCTGCGTCTGCAAAGTGGAAAGGAGATCGACAGCGCGCGGATTTGGTGCAACACAGAAGTGCTTCGGGCTAGACAAAAGGAGTCGCCCGGCTGGTGAATCTCTTGGCGGTGGTATCCTGGTACCTGGCGCTATCAGCCGGGCTTCAGCCGATAGCCGCGTCCACGCGCTAGCGCTTGGCAGACACAATGGCTGGATTTTTTTTTCTGAAGAGCTGTTGCCACTACTAGGCAGTCGGTAGGGGCTGCGTCTAGCAGAAGCGTATAGCTGCAATTTGATGCTTTGTCTCCGCCAAATTCTCGCATTGGATCTTCGCTGTCGTCCGTTGCTTGCCTGAGACGATCCTATTCACCGAGACAGCTGTTTCTGTCTCTGTCTCTGCAGAGCGCCTCCCAGCTTGGCCGCGGCATGGGAAGAGATCCGAAGCAATACGTCGTCGCTCTCGCGGGTCTCTACGCTGTTTTCCAGCTCCTCACTCAATCGACAAACCCAGCCAAGTCCAACAGCAGTCTTTCGCCAAACTCAAATTCACCATGGCGGCCCCAAAGATGACCAAGAACCAGATGCGGAGGGCGAAGAAGAAAGAGCAGAAGAAGGCCAAGACAGAAGAAGTACGTCTCCATCCAGATTCCACCCACCATCATTTACGCGTCTCGCAGTTTCTCACCTTTGTGCAGGTTCAGCCATCCGAAGAGGCTGATGGGCCAATTGCCGAGAAGAAGGATGCATCATCACCGCCGCCTGAAAATGGCGCCGATGCCAAAAGTGCGACCGACTCAGCGAAACCCTCCGCGGCTGCTACCGACCCAATCCGAGAAGACCTGCTCGACGACGACCTGCTCGGCGATGACCCTGCGTTTGCCGCATACAGAGACATTTTCAACAAATTTGGCGTCTCTTTTGTGGAGGATCAGATTGCCAAGGAGGCCAATGCTGGAAACCAAGGAGACGTCTTCTTCGGTGACAATGACGACATCCCCGATGAAGAGGTGGAATCCGGCCAGCAAAAATTATCAAAGAAGAAGCGGAAGCAGCTAAGTAAACTAACCGTTGCACAGCTAAAGGCGCTCGTCAGCATCCCGGAAGTGGTCGAATGGCACGATATCTCAGCTTCGGATCCCCGGCTCTTGGTGCAAGTCAAGGCACAGCGAAACGTCGTTCCCGTACCGGCTCACTGGGCAATGAAGCGAGAATACCTATCTTCAAAGAGGGGAATTGAGAAGTCAGCATTCCGGCTACCTAAATTCATCGCCGAGACTGGTATTGCAGAGATGCGCGACGCTGTGTTGGAGAAACAAGCAGAGCAAACGTTGAAACAGAAACAGCGAGAACGAGTCGCGCCAAAGATGGGCAAATTAGACATTGATTATCAAAAGCTCTACGATGCTTTCTTCCGGTTCCAGACGAAACCGGAGCTGACGCGATTTGGCGAAGTGTATTACGAGGGCAAGGAAACCGAGGTTGACTACCAGCATTTCCGTTCTGGCGACTTGAGCGATGCCACGAAAGAAGCGCTTGGTATGCCGCCCGGAGCACCACCTCCCTGGCTCATTAACCAACAAAGATTCGGCACCCCTCCGTCCTACCCTACTTTAAAGATACCAGGCTTGAACGCGCCGCCGCCTCCTGGCGGATCATGGGGCTTCCATCCTGGTGGTTGGGGTAAGCCGCCGGTTGACGAATTCAACCGCCCCTTATATGGTGGTGATGTTTTTGGCCTCACCGCGCCAAATGGTGCCACTGGCCAAGCCCAGGCAGCGCAACCCCAGCTATATAATGGCGACTCTGTGGAACGAGCACTATGGGGAGAGTTACAACCTCGTGAAGAGGAGTCTGAAGAAGAGGAGGAAGAGGAGGAAGAAGAAGAATCCGAGGACGAGGATGTTCCTGGCGGCACCGAGACTTCCACCGGACTCGAGACACCAGGCGGCTATGCCAGCACGGTACATGCCGACTATTCACAACAGGGTGTCGAAACATCGATTGCCGGCGAAATGGATCTACGCAAAGAGCGACGAGGATTCGACACGGAGGAATCCTCTGCCCCCCGCTCTGCCTACACAGTTGTGCCTGAGCGGCAGGTCCGTGCCGAGGGCTTCTTTGGCAGCGACCGCGCGTACGATATCAATGCCGCTCAGCGCGCTGCGACGGCTGGTATGCCCGTGCTTGGCGCAGACGACGATTCACGGAAGCGGAAGAAGCCTGGCGATATAGACGTGGCCATCGACGTCGACTCATTGAACCAGCAAGGCGGCCTCAGCAAAGACGAGCTACGGAACAGATATGACGCCAGCCAGAAGGAAGAAGGCATTGGTGCGAGATGGGCTTATGACGAGGACTTGAGCCAGATGATTGCTGAAGAGAGCAGGAAGCGACAGCGTACTGAGAAGGAGCTCAATGAGAAGAAGCGAGAGAGCAAATATAAATTTTAATGCGGACCGGGAGATATGCTCTGTCTCTCTCATCTCGGCTATGGGAAACATATATTACATATACAGCCGAGAATAGTTGGAAAATGGGCACAAGGATGACGGCGGCAGAGCGAATGACACTTCCTGCTGTGCTCTAATTGAGTCAAATAATGGAGAAAGAAACGGAATGTGGAATGTGGAAACACGGGAGTTTTTGTTAATTGTTCAGGAGTTTCATGTATAGTAAAATCTAAAGGCTTCATTGATACCATTAAACATTTTCGCTCCTCTCTCGTGTCACGCATGGCCAACTCTAGCCACCATCAGATCTGGATAGCGGAATATTCTTCCAATGTAATACTTGGACCACCCAGCTCATCAATCCCAGAAAACACCTCTACTCTCTACCAAGTCTGTTTCTCGAATTGGTTAGTGGTAGTCTGCCCAGATCAAGTGATTCAGAACCCTTTAATCAGAGGACACCGAGAAAACTAAAGTTCCAGCTAAGCAATGTAAGTAATCATTATATCTCTTTATCAAATCATCATTATTTTTTCTTCGTAGTGCTGCCACAGTCGCTGTTGGGGCTCTTGGAGTCATCCAAAGAACCTGGAGTCGAAACATCCAATTCTTCTTGTGTGTCATCTTCAGCTTTCTTTTCCTCTTGCGTGTCATCTTCGGCTTTCTTTTCCTAAGTCGATTTGCTCGCGAAGCACGCATTGCAGAGCCAGCCTTGCTTTTTATCAACAGGCACAACAGCTTCTTCCCTTATGCAGTCTGAGTGGTACAACCTTTGAGGGCAGAGCTATCGTTTTCTCTCGTAAGTATGCGTTTAAGGACAGGCAAGTGTTAGCAGAAGATCAAGAAAACAACTTACCTTGTTTGCGCAGACCAGCATTCTGGGCCCTAGTACGGGCAGCTGGCAGACAGTACAGCCATTAGTGCCTTTGCGGATTTGAGTAGCTCTTGGAGACTGCTTCAGGCTTGCTTCTTCCTCGGCCTGGATGCCACTACTTTCATTGTTGTCATTTCGCTGTAATCTCGCTCTCGCTTCGTTGATAATAGAGAATGCTTCACGTATGACATTGTCTTCAAGCATATCGCGAACTCGAAGCAGGCTGAGATGTTTGCCAAACTCCAATAAACGCTGTTCAGCGGCAACAAGCCAGGATGCCTTCTCTCGAACGAAACCCAGCCAAGCTCGGGGAAAATAGGCGGCAGATGTAAGGCTCTGGCGAAGGATATAGCCGTCCCACTCCCAGATATACTCCTTTTCCGCAGGAGTAACATCAGAAAAATCGCTTGTGCTTTCGCGGTGCTTTTGAATCAGCCATGTGTTGTCGAGTATCCTCTTTGGAACCTCCTGGCCAGGTATCAATCGCGCTCTGCTGATGGGATCAAAAAGAGCCTGTTTGATATCGGGCACCAGGATCCTTTCGTTTTCGTGCCCCCCTAAGCGCCGATGCCCAAATCTTGGTTGTGTGGCTATTGGCGACTGGGAAGGGAGCCTATCAAACAAATTCTTGTTATTTGCAAAGGTGAATACATCGTCAATGGTATCCGACCCAAGCCGAGATGAGACCCATGACTGATCACCAACAAGAAATGTCTCGAGTTGGAAGGGCTTAATGGGGGTCTTTATCTCATACTCCTTCAGGGGAGAAGCCATAGCCTCGCATCGACTAGAGACTCGGAACTGCGGCCCCTGACTCGTAGTTTCGAGCACATAGTTGTACGCGGGGTGGAAAGTCTGTAGGTGTGCCTGTAGTTGCTGCATAGTTTGGTGATAGGCTCCGCAGGTCACGCAGCGGTAATAGTCTAGACAGACAGGCTGGTCTGAAGGTAGGAGATAGCTAACGCGGCCTTCACCCGCCGTGAGATGATTAGCCCGCGCGCGACGTTTTTTCTCTCTGCCCTGAGCTTGGTCACTCAGAACCTTCAAGTTATACACCTTGTTTTTTTCACGAGTTCTCAAAGACCTCGAGGGAGTTTGTGCCCCTTCCGGGCCGTCCAGGCCCTCCTCGTCAATTTCAACGGAAAACTCATCCGCATGGTGGCCATTGATGCCATTGGCTCTTCTGTTCAAAGATGGAGCAAATAGATCGTCCATCAAATCTGTCTCAGGATCAATGGCGTTGATGCAAGGCATCGATCCCTTCTCCAAGACCTTTAACGCTTTGTAGCCGGCTGCCCAGCGTAGGTCAACATCCATGACATAATCGGTGCAGAAAGGAGGTTCATCCTCTGAATATCCCGCAGTCAAGGACACAGGACCCTTAAGCCTGCCAAAGATCTTGTCAAAGCGGCTCGACAAGACCCATGATTTGTTGGAGGCAGGAGAGACATCAGGAGACACTGGCGGTATGCCGAAATCGGTCGAGTCCAGCGGTGGCCATTTCTCGCCGTTGGCAGCCTCTAATTCGACGACAATGTCGTAGGAGTCCGCCAAGTCGAATTTGTCATCATCCACCCGGTTGACCAGGATGCTCTCCTGGGGGACGTAGAAGGGCTTGGGCAAGTCAATGCGAGAGACGCGGTGAGGGCCCGCGGGGTTTTTATATGTTGTCAAGCTGCAAATCTGGTTCTGGCAGTGAACGACTCGGGGGCGGAAGCCAGGAGTCAGTTCAGAGATGGTGATCCTGCAGCTAGCTTTGGTGTGCGTAACCTCGTGGGGGTGAGCTTGGCCGTGATAGGATCTGACCTTTTTTGAGTCCTTGTGAGAGATTTTGAGAACCTCAACTCGGAGGGCAGACTTGGATTCTGAAGACTGCGGAGTAGCAATGAGATGTTCCACAGGAAACGAGTCGGGCGTCGAAACTCGTCGCCTTTTCAGCGGCGGGCCCCTTTCATGGTCGATTTGATGAGATCCTTTATGAATTGGTGAAGATACTATGTTGCCCATAGCTGCAGAGTCCTTCAAGGCTCTGGTGCCTTTGATCCAGTTGCGATGAAGAAAGGGGGCTCGACGCTGGCACCTGGTTTTCACCGTCATGGCGGGATGAAACCGATCATGAGAAAAAGGGTCTATGAGACGGCGGATGAGCCCAACGTATGCTGAGACGAGGCGGGCAAAACAAACAGTGCTGGCGGCGACGGTGAATGAAGCTATCCCTTAGCCTTAAAGCATTATGAGTTTGAACCCGCACGCTTCGTTGCCGCTGCGGCAACCCAGTGAAACGCCCAGATGGGTATCAAAGGTGTGAATGATTGACCCTAGCAGATGATGTGAATGCGCCGGCAGGGTGTAGTCAGGTATCAATTGTCCCCCGAACAAGATGCAGTCAGCGGCGGGAGACTAGAGAGGGTGAATTGAGGCGGTGCGAGAGTTTGCGAGAGTTTGCGACGGGAATGAAGAAGCTGGGAATGCGGCCAGCAGGCTGTAGCGGCTTTGGCAGCGCGACAGAACGAACAAAGCAAGCAGACGCGTGTAGATGAGACCTGCCCGGCTGTATCGCGGCCCCGGAAAAGCCTAGCGCCAGCGGACCTCGCTGTAAGCGACGCTGAAGCCATCAACCCGTAGCAGAGGCCTAGCGCTTGGTAGCGGGTACCAAGCAGTCGGTGGCTAGCGCTATGGGGAGCCATGTACCTGCACTTACACAGGCCACGCTTACAAGCATGAGGGCACCATATGCACATAGCCGTCGGCATGTCCGGTGCACGGCTACAGCGAGTGATGGCATCAAGCAAATGCCTTCTCGACTACTGAGGTACTACAAAGGAAAAGGAGGTGATGGAAAGCGAAAGATCTTTTTGACTTCCAAATTTAGCTATCCGTCGATGGCACTAGGAAGAAGTGGAGATGCCAGCAGAAGATCTCTCCTGTCAGCAGCGCCGACCAACAAAGTTTCCAAAACAGAGAGAAAACGACCTCAGGCTGCGGAGTCTGTCATGCAAGCAAGTCGCATGGCGCTAACGCAAGTTCCGACATTCCGTAATACGCCTTATACCTAGGTCCAATGAGCATGTGTGCGTGACAGGAACAGAAGACTGCCTGTTCTAAATAAAACAAACAACAGCCTAGAGAATGTCGATTGCCTTTTTAGATATGTATTAGCAGCGCAGCAAGGCTCTATTGCGGATGCCAGTGCTGGCGTGGCATCAGTAGTAAGCGTATCGAAAAGAAAACCCTAGGTATACTAGTAAACACCTTAATGCCAACTCAGCTATTGTGTCAGGAGTGAATGCCCATGTGTTCCGTAGCATTGGGATTTGCAAGTCTTCACGCGTACCCGACTTGGTCTAGTTCCATCGAAGCCGCATCTAAGCTTTTATCCTCCTTGGGTACAAAGCACATGTAGTACTGCGTAGCTGCAGGCACGTCACAGTTGACGTTGGTGGATAATTGCAAGGGTCTCTCGTTAGGATCACGCTGCGAGAAGCAACTTACCCACTCGGCGTGAATATGGCCTTGTGTGTGCAGGTTCTCTATACACAATAGCCCCGTCATATACATAGAGGTCTCATCGAGAATCGAAGTTATTGCAGAAGTCTTGATCAAGTATATCTGCACCGAATTGCTGTGCACAGAGAACCTGCACAGTACTCATCACATGACAAAGGACGTTGCGCTGCTGAGCTGCTGAGCTGGGCCCCGCTACGCCTGCCTGTAAACCTTAAGCATCTCAACGCTGCAGTATTCGAAGCAGCGCTACCTCATATTTACTCATTCCTACTTCCACATACTTTCAGCTCCAACCACCCCCCGAATCATTATTCCTCCAACCAGCAGAAGTGTTACTACAAGCTCACAAGGCGTCGCACAAGGAATCGCCCGGGCCACAGAAGCGCTGTGTCTTCTACATGCATATCATTTCTTCGCTACAGCCTCCAAAGCTAGCGCCGTGAACGACGTGGTGCAATGCCGCTGACACGCAGCGCCGGGCAGCGAGCCTTGGCTCAAAATAGCAGCCGACGAAATCCAGCTCGCCAGTCCCGGCCCAATTCATCTCGCACATCCAGACGGACGCGCGAAGCTTCTTCCGATTCCTCAGGGTTAGATTCGACTGCATCGGATTCTCCATTACAATCTCACCATGTTTCCGCATCGGCTACCCGGCACTCATCTCGAAGACGGAGCACACGAATAGCAGCTGGGCCTGGCAATCAAGCAAGCCCGAAGACGACCCGGCAATCAAATCCAAAGACAGTCCCTAGAGGCAAAGCTAATAACAGAAGCCGCCCCGTCGCCACCACAAGTTCCCCAAGTAAACGGCGACATACAGTTTCAGAGAGCCTCAATCAGATATTCTCAACCGACGGTCCAAATTGGACAGATCCGCGAATTCCCTATCAATTTTGGGTAGATGTTTTCTTCCATGCTCACAATGAAAGTGGCGCAGATGCAGCGAATACGCACTGGCTACTCCAAGCTGCCACTTCATGCAAGCTACTCTCAGAGCCGGCATTAACAGCCATTTACCGCTACCCAGTGATACGGCATGCTTCCAAGGCGAAACGACTGGTTTCATTGCTGGAACGTTCCCCTGCAGACACTCTCTTCAACTACCGCAGAAAAATCGAGTATCTTCACCTAAATGTTCGGGTTATATCTCAAGTAATAGCTTCTCAGCTCATTCGACCATTGACTCGTCTTAAGGAATTGATATTTTTTAATCCTGCGGAACAGCCACCCTATAGGGAGCTTGATGCGCATGTCAGATGGAACTATTCAGAGGATATTTTCCTTGCCCTCCATTCACCGCCAGCTGAGGATCCCGAGGCTCTTTCACTGCTCCCCATTACCTTGAGGAGCTGGGAGTGGAGTGGAAGCTTGCTTGGCGGCTATGTTACAGACTTTAAAGACATTAGTCGAATCCACCAAATGCCATTATTTGCTCACCTTACGCGACTGAGCTTTACGAATTTCCAAGTCCCTTCGCTCAGGCTTACCGGGCCGGCGCTCAATGACCCTCAAGCCAACATGCAGACCTCTGCTGAGGACGACGAGGTCATTGATGCTATTGGAGATGCTATAGCACAGCTTCAATCCCTGAAACATTTGGTCTTTGAATCATCTACCATCATGACAAGTCGTCTGCTCTCTCTGCTGCCTACGCGCCTTACTCACCTAGAGCTCATTAATTGTTGGGAAATTGATGCTGAGAATCTAGCTATGTTCCTCATCACTCATGGCAGCAGCCTCCGCAATCTTGCTCTGATGCATAATCAGTCTTTGGATCTTACCTTCCTAACAATTTTGGCCGAGGCTTGCCCCAGCCTTCAAGAGCTGCGCATGAACATGTCTTACTATAGGCACCATGACTCACTCAATGATGCGGATCCCATGTATGACTTCGCCCTTCTCCCCGACCAGATTCCAACATGGCCCTCTAGTATCCGTGTCATTGATATCGAACATATTCGGAGCTGGTCCATAGAAAGCGTGTATACGTTTATTCACTCGCTTGTTGATAATGCTGCGAGTTTGCTAAATTTGCGTGAGCTGATGATCAAGACTGCGCTTGATATTCCATGGCAAACTCGCGCTGAGCTGCGACACAAGCTAAGACACATGCTTGAACGAGTATTTCTCCGAGAGTGTGAGGATCCACGCGATACGGTGGCGCCTGAGCAGACAAGTAGCACTCACGATCCTGCTAGACCACGCAAGAGGAAGCGATCTAGGTCTCCGAAGTCTCCTGTACGAAGAAGTAATAGAATCGAAGCGCATGTGCGTGGCTCGCTCCGTCGCCCCAGAAGAGACAACATATCGCAACGGCACGGGCTTGGAAGGCCGCTCTATCGAGAACCGGATACTGATGAAGACGAGTTTGATGACACAGACTTATCCGATGCCGAAACTCAGCAAAGCTCATCTTCCGATCCTCAGCCAGAATTAGCAGTCCAGGGACTTTGCCACACTGTCGACATCGTAATCGATAATCAGAAAACGAGAGAGTTTCCATACAGTATGGATGACTTCTTCTCTGATGGCGAAGGGTCTTCGGGCGTGGAGTGGGACGGGGATGATGACGACGACCACGATTTCTCTATTGCGTTTTGAGGAGATTCCCTCACTCCTATGGAAAGGACATCAATACTTTGAAAGATAAATAACTACGAACACAATCTCAATATACGGGTGCGATAACTTACCGGAATAGACTAAAAGGGGTAACATGGTATATTGCTGCATTTGGCGTTTGGGGGAATTAAGATCTCATCGTACCTATAATGATAGCTTGCATCATGGCATTAATAATCAACGGAAGTCATGGTACCTTATTAGAATGGGAACGGGTCGAATTTTCCCTCAATCCTTTCACCTTTGCAAAAAAAAATTTGAAACATGACTTGCTCCGGACTTTCTCGTACGAAACATGCCATCATCAATAATTTATTCTGCCATTAATCATTCCTTCTTCGATACTATGTATATACAAATAGGTAGGTGGTAGCTACTGGTAGAATCAACGTATACCAGCAGAGTCTAGACGCACAACTCTAATCTGACGAAAACTTCATTAAAGAAAAACCACCCATGCAAAATCCACTGCGGAGAGTCAAGTCTAAAAGGCTGCACCGCCAACGCCTTCACCAGCCAAATTCTTCATGCTCTTCTCGCTCAGGTCACTTCTCATCTCCCATGCCCTGGCGTCCCGATCAAGTCTAGACCACGAATAAAGGCTCTTTCGAAGCCGCTCTTGCTTGAGTCGTAGTTCTTCCCGTATTTTTTCCTCTTCGTCTTTTAGCTTTCTGTAGTGTGGTTCAATCTCCTTCGTGACACCGAGTACTAGGGGTGTCATGGTTGGATCTGTTTTCCCGCCGGGAACTAGAGGGGGCATCGTCGCCAACAGGCTTTGAGCAAGGGTCTGTCTTGGTCCGCTGCCATGTTGAGCCGAGGGGCCCGTGGGTGGATTGAATGGTCGTTGAGTAGAAGACATTCCTACGCCGGATCCATTTGAGATAGATGCTCGAGGACCAGTGGGGATATTAGAAGGGCCACTTGTCGCAGCTGATGCCGGTGGTGGGCCAGATAGATGGCGAGGCGGCGCTGAATTCCATCCTCCCCTCCCGCCACGGGATGAAAAAGAAGATCCTCTGTTTAATGGGATGTAACCTCGAGGCCCTGAAGGCGGGTTTGTTGGACTTGTAGTGTCTGTTCTGTGCGGCATCGCGTTTGGTGTTTGAGGAATTCGCTGCGTCTGCGGAATAGGCATTGTTGCTGAGGTGGAAAGTGTACGAGCAGCAGCAGGGCCGATGGGTGGTGCTCGTAACGCTGCAGGGCCACGTGGCGGTGATTTTAAAGGGCCAGAGGCAGTTTCGTTTCCAATGGGCCGTTGGATGTCTTTGACAGCTGCAACTGGTGTCGCAGAACGGTGGGGAGGGGAGCCTTCCAAGGTAATGGGCGAACGAGTTTTGGCCGACTGTGATTGAGAATCTGCTCTTTCTGAAGCAGGTCGGGACGGTAGCGCAGACATAGGCCCGGGTTCTCGCATCGGCGAATGTCGCTTATATGAATTAAATCTGTCGTCTCGTCGATTGGGTGACCTAGAACGAGGCCTGTAAACACCGCCACGGACAGCAATAGGCGTTGTTTTCCCTAGCGGAGTCCTCTCGCGACGGCGGTCTCGAACGAATGGAGAGCGTGATCTCCTGTGCTCCTGAGTAAGCGAATGTACCCAATATTGTGCGTGAATATAGAATAACAAACCTGTCGTCGCGCCTCTCGGCGTCTCGCTCCCATTCCCTAGGTCGATTTCTTTCACGGTCCCAGTCCCGTTCACGGTCTATATCTCTAGGCCTATCGCGCTCCCATTCCCGTCGCGGGGATCTTGGTCGGTCGTATCTGTTCTCCCTTGCCGGCGACTCTCTTCTAGGTGGACTCCGGCGAGGCAGTGGTGATCTTCTCATGGGAGATCGGCTTCTCTCGCGCCTTCGAGGGCTTTCGCGGTCTCTGGATCGATCGCGGCGGTACCGATCATTTATACTCCGAGAGCGCCTTCGCGGCGGATATCTACCAGGCACATAGCTATCTGATCCGGGTATGATAGGGCTTCGAGGGCGAGGGCTTCTGGTACGTGGCGGACTTCTTGCTCGGTCTCTTACGGGGCTCCTCGGTCTTCTAGGCGATCGCTCCCGCGGGGTTGGCCTCCAAGACTCTCCAGCACCATATCTAACGACTTCACCGTCGTCATACCTGTGAGAATTAGCCATGCGCTCGATAAAGCCTTTCCACCGAGATCTGGAGACCTGAGACGCGAAAGTGAGCGTGGCAGATTTCTTCATTTTCGCAAATGCGCCACGCTCAGCTCACCCGGTCCCGGTCCCGGAACTGCCAGCCAAAAATGCGATTCATGAAAGAACAATGGAATAAGTGAGTGCCGGTTCTTACCTGCGGCTCCGGCCATCGCGATCGCGGTCCATTTTACAGGATCAATGGCAACAAAAATAACAATGCTAAATCAAATCTTAGGCTTGTCTGTATGAGACGTTGTCATCCGATAGGGAGATGCGCATCGGAGGATAAAAAGTCCGCTTTTTCCTCTAAGAAAAGTTTAAGGCATACCCACCCATACGTCGTCGCGCCTAGGCTCGATGTATTGCAACCTACCTGGCAAGTTGCTCCACATATGCAGCGCAAAGTAAACATTGAAAGTCTCATGATTATCGACATGAGCAGATGCATACCACTTTAGCGGGTCAGCAATAACGTGGGCGTTTAAGGCGTGTAATTTAGAACAATCTTCGCGTCTGGCGGCATGATCTCCAATGTTTCGCGGAGCTGATGCCAGAGATGGGCTTCTACAACATGTATATAAAAGATTCCGAGATATTGTATTGGCTATATTAATAGGTAGGTGGTTGTTGATTAAGCCGGCAAGAGTTGAATTCCAAGTATATATAGTATAGATCTGAAACACACACACACAAAAAGTAACACATCTGTAAAACAGGAGTCTATGTCGAGGGTAATTATGCTGGTTATTATTTGATGTCATCGAATAAGTTTGATCCAAAATCGCCGTTATCACTCTCGAGGTGCACTAGCTTGGGAATCTTGGGCGGCGGTTTATTATCAGAGGGCGGCTTCGGTGTGATCGTATTTGTCGATAGATGCGGCTGCTGCTCGAGGCTTAAAAGACTCGAGCGCCTCCTCGACTGGTTCTCTCCCGTTCTTAGACGCTTGAACCAGCCGCTCGCTCGCTTCTTCTCCGAGTCTGCGACGCTGGAGCCGCTCTGGCTTTGTGGGCGATACACATTGACAATATTGCGCCCGTTGTTATCTTGAAATGCGCTTCCTTTTGGATTGTTATTGAATGTAGCAAAAAAAATTATCAATGACAGCGGACTGTACCCTGTTGACCCGAGATGGCAGGACTCGGTGGCGCGTCTTCGGGAATCGTCGTGTCAGCTTTCTCTTGGGCCGCTACTGTCGCTGGAATCGCTTGTTTGCCGCTGATATTGCCATCACTGGTTTTGGGCGTTCTCGCTGGCGTAATCGTCGGCTCGATCGGAGACTCCGGCGGTGGAGGAATATCGGTGCCGTCGGTGATGCTGCCAAAATTCAGGTTGAGGGCAGGCAGCAGCTCAAAGCGCGAGCTGGCCACGCTCTTGTTCTGCTGCGAAGACATGGTGTGTCGACTGCTCAGCTCGTCAATTAGGATGTTAAAACGAAGCCCGAGACCAGCCGGTCGATTGACAATGCTCTGTGCAGATCATCGCTGGAGAGGAACACAGGCACCCTGGCAGTCACGGTCCCCATGGAGTTACTATACCCCCCTATAATCTAGAGGACTGATGCTAAGCAGTACCTCGTACTCCGTTGTGTACCAAAGCCACTATTAGGCGTTAGTTAAACTTGCATGCGAGCTTTTAAATTAGCTTGAGGAAGCATTTGCCAATTTTAAATGTATATACATATATCAGTATAAACATTTAATAATAATAGAAACTATTAACATAGTACTTTAGTCAGATCTTATTTTATTAAATCAACAAGATGGTATGCTTTGTTTGATGATAAATCCGTATTGTAAGAAAACAGCTATTAATGTTACGCACCTCGTATAACAAGTACTGGGCAGTAGTAAAGTCTATGTACTGGTACTTCTGGATGAGCACAGACTCTAGCTCACCTACTAATACTCTGCCACTTCCAATTCTTTTATCGATTAAGCTTATCAGAACTTTTCCTAATTTATCGCGCCTCGACTGCGTCTCTCACATCATGTACATGGCATTCTACGCTCAGCCATGGCACAATTCCTCCCCCGTCGCTCATTTAGTGTTCCGTCATCAATTCCCAAGTCTTATTTCCTAGGCCACCATCACGCCGCTGTCAGTAAACTAAAGACGGTCCTCCCAAGAGTGTCGCTGGTTCTTGAATGCCGCGACTTTCGACTGCCGCTGTCAACTCACAACCCTGTGCTTGAAAAAGCAGTGATTGGCTGCCCAAAGATTATCGTATATACGAAACATGACCTAGGTAGCGATAGCCCTGGCGCCCGGCAACTGCTGCAAAGGTTGCATGGCCGCCGCGCCTTGTTTTGGGATAAGAATCACCCTGGAGCAACGGCATCTCTGCTAAAGCGGCTGAAGGAGACTGCTTACGAGGTAGACTCCATAACCGGGCTGTGTGCGCTGATAGTGGGCATGCCCAATGTGGGTAAGAGCACGTTATTAAACGCCCTGAGAAACTCTGGGACGCTGGGGAGGAAGACAAAAGTAGCAAAGACTGGTGACCAAGCCGGCGTAACCCGTAAAATTGGCACAAGCGTCCGTGTGGTCGAGCCAGAGGAGCGAGGGGGCGTCGGCGCTGGCGTATATGTGCTCGACTCGCCAGGAGTTTTCATGCCGTATGTCGAAGATGGGGAGGCTATGATGAAGATCTCTCTCGTACAGGGTATCAAGAAAGGACTCATAGCGGACGAGATACTGGCGGATTATCTCCTCTATAAGATGAATATTTGGGACCCTCAAATCTATAGTCGATACTGCGAGCCGACAAACGATGTACAAGAGTTTCTCTCCGCCGTGGCAAAGCGCGACGGCAAGCTGAAAGCTGGCGGCGTGCCTGATATGGAGGAGTCCGCGGCCAGGGTGCTGTCTGAATGGCGGAAAGGTAAACTGGGCAAATATGTCTTGGATGACCTTTCAGATGAGGCCCTTCGAAATCACGAATTGATGGTTAGTAGTCCTCCATTAAGTCTGAGTCAAGGGAAGAAGGCATGGAAAGAACAAAAGAAAGAAAAAAGCGCCTAAAAGGGGCGCAGAATGGGGTTTGGGTTTTGTTCATCAAACGATATACCATTTTTGATTGGCAAAAACTGTAAGATATAGACTTCATGATAGTATTTGGAGGACTAATCTCATCGACACGCGAAAATAGCTGGCGATGATGTTTTTGAGTCTGAACCTAAATGACAAGAAAAACAACAAGGGGGTCCAGGAAGAAAGAATAAAAGAAGAAAAGAAGAAAAAAAGAAAAAGGAAAAGAGGAAACAAAAGGACGAAGAACATAACTAGGCTCAACCAATGTTAAAAGCAGCGCTTTCCACCCATGCTGCGCCGTGCAGTAATAAAATGATAAACAGATAACCAGCCATTATATCCCAACGCCTTTCCCAGAAAAAGACACTTCTGTTAAAACAGCTCAAGCATTCCTTCATAGACATAATATGCAAGCTTTCTGACTGATACGTGTATGTAGAGCATAATTCCCTATCATGCGTATTGATTCTGCCATTTGACCATATCCCGCGTGAGAACGTCCATCATCTCCATGCAGCTCAATTCCTTGAAGATCTTTGACTCAGGAGAGTCGCGCTGTTCCTTGGCATCTTTTTCCATTGGCGACTTGGTAGGATCAAGCGGCGATTGAGTTGAGTTGCTACTTCGGTCCAATGCGGCTTCGGCCGCCAAGTCAACCTGTGTTCTTGATATGAAGTCCATAATCGCGGCCACCCGTCGTTTCATATCCAGCATGCTCATCTTCCCGGCCATGCCTAATTTTGTCCTTGAGCTGTTCTTGTGGTCTCCTACGTGTCTAGAGTGCGCAGCAGTTGTTGCATTGTTGGCTCGCTGGGTGTCTCGTGATACAGATCGCGCGGGTGAACGTTCGATATCCGCAGTGCGGTCTTTCGTATACTGATTTTTTCCTTTGCCCTTTTTGTGGTTGCTCCGTGACGTTCGTTTATTCGAATTTGCGGCAGACGAGTGCGATGTGGGAGGCGTTCCTGGAACAGGGGATGGTACAGCAGGTGTAGGGTCTTCAAAAGCTGACGTTTCCGCACCGCTATTATTGGGGGCCTTGGAAGACGGGAGATTCACGTCCTCTGATACGTCGGAATCTGGGGTTTTCGTCAGTGTTCATGCCACCCTGCAGACAACAAAGGGCAGTTACCTTCAGTACGTCGCCTATCTGCCCGCCCTTTTCGTTTACTGATATTTTCCTGCCGCAGACGATCCTTTTCCTCTCTCTCTGATCTCTCCGTAGCTTTGTAAGTTCGGGGTCGTTTTAGTCCATTGCGCCCGCTGTTCTCGTCATCCGTGTTTTCTTGACTAATGGTGTCCATTGGCATTGGTGGCGGTGTGGTGGATTGCGAATTTGTGCGTTGCCGTTTAACAATCACATTATTCCTGCTGGCGGGGTTAGCAATCCAACACAAACAAAATTTCTCGAGAATACAGTCCAAGGACATACTCCTCACTGTTACTACGCCCTCGTTTTGTGCGCCTATTCGTGATTTCTGTTCCATCTTGGCCAACTTCTTCCTTGCTCGCTTCAATTGCTCGGCGCAACTGTTCGTCGTCATAAGCGGCATCGCGGCTATTCATCGTAGACCGCCGTTTAGATATCTGTGACGTCGATTGGGATCGAGCCGATTTGGAACTGCCCAGCCTCGGCGATCGGGCTCCATCTTTTGCAATGGATGTAGCTCGAGACGCAGTTCTAGCTGGTCGACTCAAAGGTAGATATTTGGAGTATTTTTGTCTGTTGTCTAGTTAGATTTCACCCTCTGCATAATAGGTTTGAGGATAGGGTCAGCCTACCCATTATTTGCTGTGTGGATTTTGTGGAAATCTTTCCGACATTGCTCACAAAAGTATTCTTCGGGAGAACTCTCGGCACTGAAGATGCCGACACAAGCTCCATGCTGCCATACTTTGCAAATATCGCACTGCACAAAAAACCCAGTAACGTCTTCTGTGAGTTCGATCGAAGCGAGGAAGTTGGCGTCGGAACCGTCGACAGGCGGGCGGCCAGGGTAGTCCTCGCAGCCACATATGCACCGAACCGCCTCGTCCTCCTCGTCTTGCAAAGGATCTAGTTCGTTGGCCATATCTTGGGCCTCGTTCCGCAAGTTCTTGTACTGTTCGTCGTCGTGGCCGCGCTTCCGCCTTCGGCCAAGAAGGGTATCGTCGATATCGTCCAGCGGATCGGACGATACAGATGCGCTGGGTGTGGATTTGTTCGATTGGGGCCGGTTGAGGGATCTGGTATGTCGTTCAAGGCGGCTGAAATTGGTAGATGAGAGGGACTGTTGAGAATGAGAAGCCAACGCGCGAGCTCTGGAAGATCGTCGTGGCGAGGGTGGTGCCATTGAATACTGTAAGCACCGAATGAAAGAAAAAGGATGCGCAATAAAAACAAGAGGCGGAAAAGAGTGCGGTCAAATGTCTAACATCTAGTCAAGCCTGAATTGTATTCTGGTGGAAAGAGTCTGAAAGGTTTAGGCAAGGTAGAGCAGAGCCGTATTTTTGGAGAAGCAGACGACTAGAAAGAGTGGCTCGGTACATGCTAACTAAGCGCCGAATAGCGAAGTACGGATGCGGCTAGCTTGGATGGCCACGAGTAAATCTTTCATGGCGCAGGGACGTGGAAACGGTGGCCCAGACAGTGCATGATGCGCAATCTACTGAGGTTTTCCGCGGTAGATTGATATCCAGTGAGTAGATCCGGTGGGCAGATCGATGGTCAATAGCTCGCTGGAATTTGTTGGATTCAGCTTTGCCTCAGTGACGTGCACCATCTGTAGCTCAAGACCAGCTTTTTTCGAGCAGGAATTCCGACCCTTGTCTGCAGCCTAAGATGACTGCCCCAGTTAGCATCTAAGCTCCATGGCGAGAAACTTTATAGGGTGGAGGAATAAATGGGCAAAGTCAGCCGTCAACCACGCTGTCAAAGCAGTCAGCCCAAAGCCACCCTTGAAGGATAATCAGGTACTGCTTGCTCTTCAGCCGCGATTTGAGACGATGCACCTTGGTCAGGCCGCTGTCCAATAAATCGACAATTAACCACTGCAGTAGTAGCGGATGACTGCCTCCGCTGGTACCCATAAATATAGGCACTTCCTTGATTCCGGGCGTTTTGGCAGAGTTCCAGACCTAAAACAGCCTAGCAGTATGCAGTACTGCCGACTCCACCTCACCACGTCGTAGGCCTATGATGTATTCGGTACGTTTTTACAATCCTCGTATCAGCAGCTTACCCAGTGCATTTTAATTTCAATTGTTTCCGCTTCCTTCGGCGACGATTCATTCTCTCGTTTCTTCTGGCTTCGTTCGCCTTTACTTACATGGTTTTAAGACCGCACTCAGGTCTATGCCGTGACGGCGCGACTCAATAATTCACCATGTTCAAGCGCTCGCGACGACGCGATCATTCGCTTCAGGTAGGCCAGCCCTTGTCGCAAGATACGTTCTGCTTTGCTCTTTTGCCAAACCGCGGGCGTGTTCGATGACCTCAATGGGGGACATATTCCTCATCTGCCATCAGCCATCAGCCATCCGCCATCAATCATCAGGCCGTTTGCGAAACAATTTGCTAAATAAGCTATAGCCACCTCTTACCAAAGAGACAGCCGCTCCCGATGCTGCCATGGCCGCGGCATCCGCGTACATGCGTGGCAACAACAGTCCAGCCCCATCATTATCATCAGCAGCCGCCGCCGCAGCCTTGCGAGCGCAGCCAGCGCCACTCACAAACGTTGCGGAAGCTCCGTCCAAAAGGGTCCAGCGACGGGCTTCCTCGCTGTCGTCCCCTATCGGTGGCCGCGATCGAGGAAAGACTTCCAAGCTGTCTAGAACGCCCAGCGTGAGCTCAATGACCGAGCGGACCTTTCGATCGCCATCGCCGGGTCGTGCGGCTCCTAATAAGAAGCAAGATGTACCACCTGTCCCTAGCATGCCCGCCTCTAAAAATATCACAACCCAATTAAAAACTCAAAATTTCCGAACTGCAAGCCAGAAATCCAAAGGTCATCCGCAAGGCGCTTGGTTTGGAGCCGCCGTAATTCAAAATGAGCAAATGCCAGAATCGATACCGAAATCGTCTCCTGATTTACCAGAATCTCGATCAGGAAGTGTTAGTTCCTCGATCAACTTTTCATATCCCCGGCGCATGCCATCATACGATTCAAACCTGCCGGCTGAACACGAACTCGTTTATGATCCGAATTCTAGAAGAATGGTTCCAAAGGCCGCGGCTATGACAGCAAGCCGTCAGGCTGAGGACGTTGTTCTAAAATCATCCGAGAAAGCTAAGGGAACAAAGCCAGTTAAAAAGGGTCAAGCAACACAAGAATGGGTGAATGAAATGAATATACCGCCGCCCAACCATATCCGAACGCAGTCTCCTTTGTTAGCATCTAATCAGTCAAATGACGCAGACTATTTTGAGAAGAGCAACCCGGATGACATTTCCGGTTCTAGCCGACTGATAACTGCAGCGGTTGAAAAGCCTTCACCAATGAGAGAAATTGGAAACAAGGCTTCCAATGATTTTCAACTTCAAAAAGATCTTCACAATGAACCACTTGAAATTCTGGCGTCGGCAAAGACGTCGGCGAGTGTATCGCCCAGCTTATCCAAATACGACAACTTCAAGGTTGAAGCTCCTTTTTCATATGCCGGATCTAGTTCAGAGACATCCGTACGTTCGGCACATTTTGCTTCATCGGCTGATCGTCTGGCTGTTGTTAAACACGAGCCTCCACCGCGCTCTCTATCGCCCAGAAAATCCGCCATGAAATCCTCTATTTCGAGTAGAGGAAGTTTGTCCCAGAATCCTAATGAAATTCTGGAGTACTCGGGGCTTGGCATTTCTCATCTTAGCGGAGAGGATGCCGCGGCAGGTCAGAAAAGGGGTGCCAGAGTAAGCTGGAACGATAACAGCACAGTCATGGCTATCGAACCGAGCAAATTTGAGGAAGCAGATACCACAGCAGCATCCAACAGTCACTCAAGACAGAAAGCATATAACGCTGTCGATGGACAAAGAACGACCACCGAATCTACACTGCAGGAGGATGAACTGATGTCTCCCCGGCCGGCTCTTCCATTATTTGGAAGCGTGCGCGACAAAAAGGGGAAGGAGCCCGAGGAGCGACAGCTTGTTCGCCCGCGGGAGCGATCGTTATCGCCTCAGTCAATGCCGCCATCCACTTCTCATGCATCATCTTTTGCGCCCAAGAATGAGAACATCCCATCGGTAGAGCCAGTCAAGGGGCTCAACTTCAACCGAGACCAGGGGCCAAGAAATGTAGCAAACATTTCAAAGTACCGAGAGCCATTACCATCTATTATGGCGTCTACCGAAAGTCTTGGGTATGAAGGCGAAGAAACGGACAGCTCGGATGACGAGCGTTTTGAAGACGTATTGACTGGCGCGGACGAATCAACGTCTCACCCCCCCTCCAGAGACTTATTACCAGATCCATCCTCGACCTCCTCAGGCAATGAAGCTTACAAGGCGAGCTCGGCAACCATCGGTGGATTGCCAGGCAATTTCAACGAAACGCCCTTTTCGCCACCGGAGATGCAATATGACGGTTTTGTACCAATGGCTCGATCAAACTCTCTCCCAGGTAGTTTCCCGCCTGAGGACAATATTCCCAAGTTCAGCTCGGACGACGCAAATGGCTCTGCCGCGCCAATGTTAACTCAGGCTTCAGGATCCAAGGTGGTCAAACTTACCCAATTGATTGGTGAAAACAAGATCGAGGAAGAGTCGGATAAAGATAGCATCTACAGTGACGCTTACGAAGACCAACCTGAGGCTGCAGAAGACGGTTTCATGTCAATTGACGCTGCATTGGCCAATCCGCTATTCTCTCAATCAGGCAATAACAAGTTGAACTTAAACGCGAATCACGAATCAAAACTGCCGAATGATGATGCCGATGCTGATGACTGGGAAAGAACCAAGGCATACTGGAAAAGCTTGTCGTCTGATGAGAGACGCCGATTAGAAATAGAAGCTCTCCAGGAAGCAGATGATGATATTCTCCACGGGGGTTTAGCAGCAAAAAGCTCCGCGGCCTTACCCAATGCCTCGGGTTATTCTCCTAAGGCGAAGCAAAAGAAGCAAATTCACCAATCTCAAGTTGAAGGCCCGTTACCAGCCGACTTGGCACCATCATCCAGAGCAACTCAAGACCACAATGATCCTTTGAGGCAGATAGATGCTCATACAGGGCGTCGTTCGCTTCAACCCCCCGAGGCTACGAAAACCAGTAATACAGCGACAGGGCGCGGCTTCAAAAAACTAGCAAAACTCAAGCGCTCCCTCAGCAGTGAGCCAAGACATGCGGACGATAGTCGAGGCTCCGTCGCCCGGCCCAGCTCCCTATATAGCCCCGTTATCTCAACAGGCTCTGGCCCGAAGCACGGATCAAGGAATCCTGAAACTCCTGTGGAACAACCAGCCACAAACCCAGCAATGAATGCGAGTATGAAGTCTTCTCTGAGACGACGAGGGTCCGATTCCAGCGAGAGCAGCTTCGTGCGCAGTAGATCAGCTAGCGATACGCGCCATGGATTCAGGGCATCAATGAGAAGCAACATGGCTGAGTCAAAGCTATCAATGGGCAGCACAAGAGCCGGAAAGAGGATGACTTTACGCTCATTATCACCCTCAGCATCGCATGCACAGCGCCATTCAGTCGCACCTACATCTTATTCTGAGACAGTGACCGTGCATCAAGGGAATCGTTCATTCCACCAAAGCGCAGCCGCACCACAAACCAACCGATCTTTTCCAAAACGGTATGAAGATTCAGCATATGAGGATCACTTGTCAGATTCTAGCGATGATGATCTAAACACCACTCCATTGACGAACCGTTCGCTGACGGGCGATGAATACGAGCCCGCTCATTCCAAATTGAAGAAACGTTCTTTTTCTCATTTGTACGCACGCAATAAAACTCCCGACCACAACCACAACCCCAACCCCAATGCAGGCATTGTGTCCAGTTCACAGAAATCCAACAAGCTCAAGCGGAGAGACGACCAGTATCACAATGAGGGAGAAACACACATGCCTCAAAGGCCGGTCTCTCAGCCAATTAGTGCTGCTGCAGCACAAGAAGCCTCGTCCCGCCGGCCAGGATTGATCTCATCGTTCATGCGCAAGAAGGATCACCGCGAGACGCATGAACTACACCACAATACGGAAGACGCACACAGCAGCGGCTGGCCACTGCAGAACAGGAGAGCCATGCCCAATGAACTCCCAATGACGTCACCGACTGAAGACGGGGGAAGAAGGTCCGCAGCTAGCGGCTCGATTGGCCTGACGTCAGATCCCCGCCAACAACACGAGCTTCGCGGGAGCTCAGATCCAGGCCAAGTAGAGCATAAGCGAAAGAAATTTAACAGCCTACGCAAAATGTTTAAAATTAATGACTAGATAGTTTTATATAGGACTTGTAATTTTCCAGAATACCCAATAAACTAAACTCAAATACGAAATCCAATTAATTCAAATACGAAATCCACATTTTCACATTTTCACAGCCCATCTTGATCCAGTTAGGCAGCCGCCGCTAAGACGCGCGAGCACTATACTTGCAGCTACCCAAACGTGAAGCTCGAAGCTTGAGATAACAAGTAACATGTCATTTGCCAACAATTAGCGCAGCTACATATTAATTTAATTGCGGTGCGACTCTAATCCATTCTTTTCTTTTTGCCTCAGCGCACCATATATATCATAATATCTCTCATAGTTTTCTGGATCGCCGAAGCTCTGTTTCTCTCAAGCATACATAGTGCGCGCCAGCTCTCCTTTCAGCTACCCCGCCTCCCACGTCCGAAGCATTTTTGCGCCATGGCAGCTCAACCAGAGCAGCAGAGCAATCCCCAGGATGGCACAGGTTCGAGACAATGAATTGCCAAAGAGTACTGCTATTTGATCTAACTAAGGGATAACAGGCGTCATCAAGCTGGACCCCTGGCTAGCCCCATTTAGCGAGGCGCTGAAGCGGCGATATTCTAAGGCGCAGCACTGGATTAAAGTTATAAACGACAATGAAGGTGGCTTTGAGAAGTTTTCCAAGGTACGGACGCTCATTAGTATATCCAGGGCTTTTCCCTTGAGCGAAAAAAGATAAAACTTCAAGAGACATGAATAACACATGGCGACTTTCTAGGGCACTGATATCTACGGCTTCAATGTGGACAGCAAGAACAACATCATCTACCGCGAGTGGGCGCCCAACGCCGAGCAGGCGTATCTCATCGGTGATTTCAGTAAGCCTCTATTATATGCGTGCAGTCTCGGCGATGCAATTGACACCAATTGGTATAGATGGCTGGAATATGACGTCCCATCCCATGAAGAAGAATGAGTATGGAGTCTTTGAGATCATTCTTCCCGCCAAGAACAACCAGAAGGCCATACCACACAATTCCAAGGTCAAGGTAGCTCACCAGATACATCTTCCCAAGCCAACTGTCTTTGCTAACCGTCTCAACTGATTAGATCTCCCTCGTTCTCAATGGAGGACATCGAATTGATCGCCTGCCAGCTTGGATCAAATATGTCACCCAAGATCTTTCTGTTTCGCCAGTCTATGATGCTCGATTTTGGAACCCGGAACCCGCAGCGAAATATTCGTTCAAGCATCCACGACCAAAGAAGCCGCAAAGCATTAGAGTGTATGAGGCCCACGTCGGAATTTCTTCTCCGGAGCAGCGTGTCACTACATACGACGAGTTCACCGACAACTTGCTTCCCAGAATCAAGGACCTTGGCTACAATGCTATCCAACTGATGGCTATTATGGAACATGCTTACTATGCTAGTTTCGGATACCAGGTCAACAGCTTCTTTGCTGCGAGCAGCCGGTATGGAACTCCTGAAGGTTTGAAAAGGCTTGTGGATACTGCTCATCAAATGGGAATTGTCGTGCTGCTGGACGTGGTTCATAGCCATGCGTCTAAGAATGTACTTGATGGACTCAATGAATTCGATGGAACCGACCACCAGTACTTTCACAGTGGAGGCAAAGGCAACCATGATCTTTGGGACAGCAGACTCTTCAACTACGGCCATCACGAGGTCATGCGATTCCTGCTGAGCAATCTCCGATTCTGGATGGACGAGTATCACTTTGATGGCTTCCGCTTCGATGGCGTTACCAGCATGCTCTATCTGCACCATGGAATTGGAACGTAGGTCAAATATCTATTCTTCTTATGAACTGGTAATGTTAGCTAACCGACCCAACCAGTGGGTTTTCTGGCGGATATCATGAGTACTTTGGGCCTGATGTCGACGAGGAGGCTGTTGTATACCTGATGGTTGCTAACGAGATGCTGCACTCGCTCTATCCCGAGTGTGTAACTGTCGCCGAGGATGTGTCGGGAATGCCGGCTCTGTGTCTTCCCCTTTCGCTCGGCGGCGTGGGTTTCGACTACCGACTGGCTATGGCCATCCCTGATATGTGGATCAAGATTCTCAAGGAGAAAACAGATGAGCAGTGGGATCTTGCCAACATCTGTTTCACTTTGACCAACCGACGTCATGGTGAGAAAACCATTGCCTATTGTGAGAGTCACGATCAAGCGTATGTTATACCCCTAATCGATGATGGGGCCGTCACTAACGTTTAGATACATTCAGGCTTGTTGGAGACAAAACTTTGATGATGCATCTATGCGATGCGCAATTATATGATAACATGACCACTCTCAAGCCGTTGACGCCCGTTATTGACCGTGGAATGGCGCTGCACAAGATGATTCGACTTCTTACGCACGCATTGGGTGGCGAGGGCTACCTCAACTTTGAAGGCAACGAGTTTGGTCATCCTGAGTGGCTTGATTTCCCTCGAGCTGGAAACAACAATTCATTTTGGTACGCCCGTCGACAGCTGAATCTTACGGAGGATAATCTGCTTCGATACAAGTTCCTCAACACATTTGACAAGTTGATGAACCACTGTGAAGAGCGTTATGGCTGGCTCCACGCGCCTCAGGCTTACATCTCCCTGAAGCACGAAGGCGACAAGGTCATTGTCTTTGAGAGAGCGGGACTTGTCTTCATTTTCAACTTCCACACCAGCCAGAGCTTCAGCGACTACCGCATCGGTGTTGAAGTGCCCGGTGAATACAAGATTGTCCTGAACAGTGACGCAGAGGAAGCGGGTGGCCACAACAGGCTCGATGAGAGCACTCGCTTCTTTACAACGCCCATGGAGTGGAATGGGCGGCAAAACTGGACCCACGTGTACATCCCATGCCGAACAGCTATTGTAAGTCTTTATTTTGCCAACCTCTTAGAGATCTCACGCTAACTCGAGATATTTAGGTTTTGGCTTTGGCTTAGTGATCTAAGGGTCTATATATTATGGCTAGTTAGCTGTGATATTTCCATTGTTTTTATAATGTACTTTTTTTTTAAAAAAAAAAAAAAAAAAAATGTTACGCTTTAAAGATACTGCTCATTATAGCGTAGGCCATGTGTATTATTATATCATTGCATGATGTAGGAGGGACTGATGCTAGCAGCTACTGGTGAACTAGAGTTGCACCGGAAAGAATTATTAACCACCCGATAGTAATAAAGCATTCAATATGATTCAGCTAAATCAAGATTCCGTCTGTCCGATTGCTATACCAATTGCCCCACACCCCAATTGCTCTGGGCCGATGTTAGGAGGTTCAAGCATTATATATGGAGACCTCCACGATGTCGTCGAGATAGCTCCTCGGCTCTAGTGGGGTAAGAGGGGCAGTTTACCGGATAGCAGCGTTGAAGTTTCCAACTTCAATTGCGCCTTTCCACCATTGGCACGTGCTATGGCTGTCTAATTTTACGGTTATATCTCCATATCTTGTTACTCATATCAAGCCTCGATTAGCAATGCTGGGCCGTCCTCATCTAGCTCCATGCGCTCTACCACGGGCCGGGCGCGTCGTTGGACGGCTGTTTTCTAATCCTCTATCGCAACAGACTATCCGGCGCCGGTCTGGCCCGTATGGCTACACTCAGGCCAAGGCTCTTGTCTTTTCTCAGAATGGAGAGCCATCCGACGTATTGAAGTGAGTGCCTATCACCTTATCACCCAATTGGAAGTCTTGCATTAGACTCAATCAATCGATTGGCTAACAATGCCAACGTAGACTTCACACGCACTCCATCTCTCCCTCGCTCTCGTCTAAAGCTGTCCTGCTGCGGGCTCTTGCGGCCCCCATCAACCCTGCCGATATAAACACCGTCCAGGGCACGTACGGCTCCCAGCCCAGCTTCACCTCCCTCATCGGAACCTCTACCCCGTCCGCGATCCCCGGAAATGAGGGCGTCTTCGAAGTTCTCGCCACGGGCGATCCGTCTTCCCCAGTTCACAAGGGAGATTGGGTGATACCGGCCGTTGCGCAGTTTGGCACGTGGAGGACCCATGCCGTGGCAGACGTAGACCAGATGATCAAAATCAATAAACAAGGGCTGAAGGCGACTCAAGCGGCGACCATCTCCATCAACCCCGGCACGGCCTATCGCATTCTGAGAACATATGGCCCCAACGCTGGTATCAGCAAGGGCCTTGGCATGCGGCCGCTCGAGGTGGGCAGCGGCGAGTGGTTTATTCAAAATGGGGCGAATTCCGGAGTGGGCAGAGCGGCCATACAGTTTGGCAAGCTCTGGGGCCTCAGGAGCATCAACGTCATTCGCGAACGAAGCTCCCCTGAGGCGACGGAGGAGTTGAAAAAAGAACTCACGGGTCTTGGTGCCGACATTGTTGTGACGGAGGCACAGTTCCTTTCTCGGGAGTGGAAAGATCAGCTGGCGGAAATCACAAACAAGGGCCGCGAGCAGATTGGACTGGGCCTGAATTGCGTCGGCGGCAAATCCGCCACGGCGCTCGCTCGTTCGCTCGGTGAGGGCGCCACGATGGTGTCGTATGGAGGCATGGCTAGGCAGCCGGTTGCTCTGCCTGTTGGGTTGCTCATCTTCAAAGATATCCGCTTTGTTGGCTTCTGGCTTTCGCGATGGAACCAGCAGGATCCTACCGGGCGTAGGCACATGACTGATTATATCGTAGATAGTATCCGCGAGGGTAAGTTCCAAGACGTTCCTCTGGATGAAGTGGCGTGGAACTGGGAAACGGAGGCTTCTACCCTAACAGAGGAGGTTCAAAAAGGCCTTCAGGGCTTCAGAAAGGGTAAAGGCATATTTGTGTTTGGGGATACATGAATTGATATCTAGAAACGACAAACGTAAATGAAAAGGACTACAGCACATGTGCGTAAATGGATTTTGATGTAAAAATATAGGCTAATGGGATGGAATGGAATTTACTGTATTCAATGGAATGATCAAATAATATTTGAGGTTAGACAGGGCAGCTTTTTAGCTTAATCGCTTCTATTTATATTACAATATATATACATGAAACGCCTATTCTTGCTATGAAGATCCAACATCAACCCGCCATGTTTGAACGAGTCCATCGTCGCCTGTTGTAACCAGCATTTCCTCTTCCCCCTTCCTTGTTGAGCCCGCATCATAACGCCTACACCAGGTGATGTGGTTGATCTCGTATGGTCCATGAGCACTGGGCACTGTGGTCAGTAGCTGCCATTGTGGCCCGCCAGCAGCAGAGCTGTTGTGATTCAAGCTCGCGTTCCTATCCGAGGTGTTGGCCTCGGAGACTGCCGGGGGGTTCGATGGAACAGCAGCTTCTTCCTCTTTGTATAAAGCAATCACACCATCACTCCCCGTGCTTGCAATGAGGCCAGATTCAGCGCTCCATGTGACTGAGTATACATCCTTGTCGTGCACCTTGGGGAGCACAGCCGTGCAGTTCCACTGCTCTCTAAAAGACCGTCGCATTGTGCTTGGAATACCGCCCAGGCCCTGAGCCATCGCTGAGGCCTCCCCATCAGCGTTGTCTTGCCCTTGCTCAAGCGTCCACACACGTATTGTCCCATCAGCCGAGAATGTCAAGAGTCTAGGGAATCGATTATCTCTCGGCTTCGGTTCCCATTCCACACCCCAGACGGTGCCTTCATGTCCTTGGAGAACAGCCACGCAAACCCATTCTCCGTCCGAATCCTCGCGCCAGATTCGACCTGTGTTATCGTAGCTGGCGCTGGCAAGAACATCGACGCTGTAGTATCGCTGCCCAACGCTGTTGCGCCCAGGCACATCAGGACACCAGGCCACAGCTTTGACGTCTCCCTCGTGCTCGTTGAGGACGGCAATCGTCTCCCAGTCGTCTTCCGATTCGGAGCTAGCAATGTCCTCCCATATCCAGATGGACTTGTCGCGCGAGCAGGTCGCAAGGTAGTTGCCCGGCGGATTAAACGCGCAGCATTTGACTTCGGAATCATGGCCCTCTAGCACAAGGTTATAGTCCCATTCGCCAGACTTGGCAGCCTCGTCACCCGCCGGCCCTCTTGACATGTCCTGGCCCAGACTATCGCCGTCGTCCTGGTCGCTGCCCTTGTTCCAGCGCCAGACGCCGGCGGAAGAATCGAAGCTGCCTGAGATGAGGCACAGCTCATGCGGCGGCAGCGTAGGTTTCCAGGCGACGCTTCGGATGGATCGCGCGTGTCCTTCGGTCAAGGCGCTGTGGAAAGAAAGAGTCGATAGAGAGAAGACAGTAACATTCTTGCCGTGGGCGGTTGCGATTAGAGGGAGGCTCGGATGCGGTATCGATACCCAGGCTCGTTCATGGAGATCAGGCTTGAGCGACTGCAGCTGGACAATGTGTGTAGAGGCCATGGCCGGGCCTATCGGGGCAGGAATATCCTGGGCTGCTCAAAGTGGGTGGGAAAACAGCTCGCAAAGCAATCCGATTTCAAAAAGTACACATTGGAGAAGACGTATAAGTAAGCACAAAAAGGTGGGATGCAATGCCCCGCGGCGATTGCGAAACCCCCACCACCTGCAGCATCATCCAATGAGGGCCAGATGATGTGTAGCTTGTGAGCTTAAAAGCCTACATTAAATATCCAGATTCTGCAAAACCCCTTGTAAGCGTAAATACAACCGAATACAGGTGCCTACATGTAGTGCAAGTGTTAGCATCTTCAAGTGTATTGGTTGGGACCTCGGTTTTGTTTGGACAGCTGAGATTCTCTAGGTATTTAGGCATGCAAGTAAAGCTTGGCAAGCCCCGTTGCCCCCGATCATTTATTAGTCGCTCCTGCCTAGCACAACGACCCTCTTCGCAGTGGGCACTATCTGAATTCGTCAATGGCCGAGATAAGTGTCGTACAACAGATATATAGATATATAGAGTGAGCAACGGGACAACTTACAACATCTTCATAAATAGCATTCATCTATAGCGAGACCATAGCTCTAGCTATCCCAACCCTCAAAATAGCGAGCCTCATAGCTCTCCCACTCGAATTATCCCTTCATATAATCAGCTTCCTCGATTTTAGCGACAAAGTCCATCTGAGTGCAACATGCAGGTCATACAGAACTCAATTGATACCCGAAATTTTCGATAGAATACAATTCACCAGCGATGAGGCATCAGCAGCATTTGCATTGGCCGCCGTCGAGGCTTACGGCCAGTACACGAAAACAATCGAATTCACATGTCAATGCGACCATGAAGATAACCCACCGCCAACGGGGCCATCTCTGCCGCCAGCAGCTTGCAAGGTCTTGAAAGGCCTCTTGACGCCAAACTTGCACATGGTCAAACTCGGGTTTAAATTCAACCTCGATGATGAGGACCTCGACCCCTTTGATATCTATGATGCTCCAGAAACCGCCGACCAGGTTTCCATGTCAGAAATGTACGAGAAGTGGCGAGCGCTGATGAATGAGACCTGGGAGGCGCTTGTGGGTAATGCCCTTGTAAGGGAGCTTATACTCGACGAGCTGCCCACAAAATGGACCTCTACATATTATACCGATGCCTTTCACCGTTTTCTTAACCAACTCGAGTCGGCGACGATTCACATATCTGGCATACCATATACAGAGTGGCGGATTAATATCACGGATGAACATGAAGAGTTTCTCAACTGGTTAGGTGCTGGGTTTTTCCGCCATATGGACGGACTCAAACATTTACATCTCCGGGCGACAGATCCGCTCGGCCTCGCCAATGAATGTCGGCCTTACAAAGAGCTTCCTTTGAGTCCTGAAAACCTCCCTGCTTTACAACCTCTCACGCTGGAAGAATGTTTTGTCAGCCCAGAGTTGATTCCGTTCATAAAACGCCACGCTCAGGTCCTCAAATCTCTCCGCCTAAACGAATGCTTCTGCGGGGAAAACTTATCTTGGGCAGAGTTCTTCGATCAAGTACACGAAGCGATGCCCTCACTTACCGAACTGATATATAGACACAAGGCACCATTTACAAGAGAAGAAGAAGAAGACATGTGGTGGGCTGAGGAGCCAGCTCTTCTGCGTGTCCGTCAGAGGCTGGAAGCAGATCCAACACTGAATCTGTTTCGGCGGGGATATTTAGACGCAGATACAGGAGTGCTCTTCTTTGATGATCTCGGTGACGCTCTGAAGCTGTTTGATCTAGGTGATGATCAGAGGGCATACGTTCGTCTCATGGGACTAGTCAATAGAAACAGAGCAGAGGCAAAGGTTGACTATAGATAGCTGCAATGTTCACCCTACAACTTCAACAGATGAGACCAGCTGTCTCCTCCCTTGCGTGTCATCGTCGAAATGTCGCCTGTGATTGGTCATCCGCATTCCTTACCGTCAGCATCGTCATGCCGTCATTGAACATGTAATACCTGATACTTAACAATATGCCTGGCGCGTAAAGCTTGCAATGAGAACAAGGCATAGGCGTCTAGTACCATTTTAATTCAATTTGCAACTTACTCGAATACCTACACTGATAGTATAATAAAAATCTGAATGTCACAATCCAGTCATTCGATGAACAAGCAATACAATTGCTCATAATCCACACAGAGGTCATTAGGCTATTTGCACACTGAGCAAAAGTGTGGTATTCATATCTCATTCAACAAACTGCTAAGACAAATTACGCCACCCACACAGCCGACCGGAGCCCTAAGTTTTTGCTTGCGGTGGAGGTAGGGGATCTGCGTGGGTGGCCACCGAATTGGAGTTGTGTCTGGGCGGTGCGTCTGTATAACCATCTCCGTCTTCATTATCGTCTTCATATCCGTCGCCAGGGTGGGTGGAGCGGCTCTGTTCATTAGTCATGGCGGGTGAAATGTCAGTTGGCCGCGTAGCCTGAGGTTGATCCGGGATATGGTCGTTTGTATGGCCGTTTTTTGCGGATGCCTTGTTGTTTTTCTTCCCCTTTCTGCTTTTTGCTTTTGCCTTTTCTAATAATCGTTTTCGGTCTGCTTCTTCCTGGCGATGTCGACGATCCTTGATTTCGTAATCTCGAATGAGAGTGCGGGGAGGTTCGCCAAAGATGCGCTCGTACTCGCAGAACTCACAAATCCAAATCTCGGCCGAATCTAATAAGCTATGATAGTAGTTTTCCGTAGCAATTTGGCGTCGGTGGCGTGCAGCTATGACCAGTTCCCTCTCTACATGGCCGCGAGACTTTCGAGTAGAGCCAGCAGGGTGCTTACTGACTTGCTTCGATGGGCTACCCTGTGGTACACTGGGACTCGGGTGAGGTGCAGTTGGTAAGTTTTGGGACGACTGAGTTGATACACTTTGGCCTGTGGAGCGGCCTACGGAACGATTAGCGCTGCATCCGTAGGGGGAAAAAAGGCATCTAGATCTAAAACCTACCTGGCCACTGTATAGCTCCGGGTGTTTGTGGCTCACAAGTGAATGTGAACTGAGTAGAAGCAGGCATTGCCCTGTCAGCAGTCGTATGCGGCTGCAACAGACTTCCATTCTCTTGTCCTTGCAAAGGTTCTTTCTCAGCAGTTGCAATCGCATTCGATATAATACCGCCTCCAGTTTGGCCTGCATCTAAGGATATCAGCATACACCATACATTTGTGTACAACTAGATTCAATGAACAGAGCGTACCAGCCGGTGTCCACTGGGATGAAGTAGCCTTTGAACGGCTGGACCAAACATTGCTTCCATCTGGCAAAGCTCGCAGGGGACTGCGTCCATTATTAGATCGCCCAAGTCTCCCTCTGCCGGATCCAGATAGTCCTTGACTACTTGAAACATGCGAATTGTTTGCCGGGGACGCAGCTGGGGCCAGTGATGCTCTACTACTGGATACTTCAGCCACCGGTGACCGAGCTCGCATAGAATTCGATATCGATGACGCACTGGTATCGCCGCCCAAAGAAAAACTGTTGTTTGCTAAAGAGATATCTCCGGTAGTGGGGATTTTCCGCTTCTTCTTGTTGTTGGTGTTTTCAAATGACTCGTAGCCGTCCGCCGAAGAAGCAGCAGAAGGTATCACTTGTAACTCCATCGTCTGGCGAAGAGGGTCCAACGCCGCAGAGGCTTGTATTACCACACTCTGAATTTTCGGCGACGATCCCATCATAAGGGTTTCTCGCAATTCTTCCTTGAATACAGCTGCCATAACAGCCCCATTCCGTCGCAACGTAGAATTCCTTCTAGAATCATCACGATGGTGTTGGAGAGTGGGGCTAATCGATGCCAAAGCGGGTATCCCGTTGTCGTTCCTCGTAGTATAGGATGGATAGTAGAATAGAGGTATATGGTCGTGGATATTAGAGGGATATTTGATCGAGTTGGCTACCTCTGGCGATAACCTTTCCCGAAGTCGGCGTTTCGGCAGGGGCCGAATCGGCCGATCGGGAAATAACAACGACACGGCATCAGGAGACATTATAATTCGTTGTTCTAGTCGAACGAGATTGTTAGCCTCAGAACTGTCAGCAGTGTAATGAGAACGGGGAATATGTAGTGGGGTAAAAGGGTAAATGCCCAGTTTGAGTGTTATCGCAGCTGCGGGAAAAAGGCATGGTGAAGCATTGTGATATCATATAGCGGGGCGCAAAAAGAAATCAAGATATAGAAAAATTAGGTTCGAGGACAGTCTACTCGTCCATAGTTGTCTGAAATGTCAGGATAATCGAGAAAAGCCCACCTACCACATATCGTACAAAAAGAAAATCGTTCAGCTTTAGAATAGTGACAAACGGTCGCGAGAACACTAAGTTGTTGTAGATAAAAGAAGGTAAACCGTAGCCGCTATTCAAGCGAAAGAAGAAGAGGGCCGGCCAGCTTCGATGGCTGCTACAGCCTTGAACTTGTGGCCAAAGGCACTGAACGTCGAGATTCGTAATTCGGCGACTTCAACCGGGCGGGCGAATGTCCCCTTCAAAAAGAAAGTCTGGGCGATACGGTCGCAATATGTCGCACAAGAGATTCAACCAGCAAACACAGTCCGATGTTAAAAACCCTCGCCCAAATACCAGATCATTCGTGCGTTCGGAAGATGAGAACTGTGGATTTCTCAAAACATCAGTTGCGGCAAATCTGCCAGCATAGGCGCAAACGGAAAGGGTTTTCGTGTTGGCAGGGGGCGGGCCCTGGCGTTTGATGGTTCGATTTCCAGAGGAGTTGAAATGACCAATATTTTCTGAGCGATCGAGTTCGTGAAGAAGCAAGTGTACCAACGGGCGCAACAGCACTGAGTGTAGGTAGTCGTAATTAATGAATCGTTGGTTGTCTTGTGGATTAAGAGATGTATGGGAACCTAGACAGGACAGACAGCCACCCCACAGTTTGGTAAGCAGGGAGTTGTATTGGTTGCCATACTCCGCACATAGGCATCATACCAGTAGCAACTGTCAAGCAATATATTTTCCACATACAATTGGAAATAGACTAGAGGGGGTTTCATGTTGCTAGGCTATGAATAATAGAATGAAATTGTTCGTCATTATACATATATATTTAACTATGTTCTTATAAAAATCTTCATTTAATTAAGTTTGAATCAGTTTAATAATTATCAACAACATTACTATACTACTAATATGTTGCTATTTTATCAATATCCAGTATACAGCATCTGATAAGAGCAGTTTTACACTGTATAGGTAGCGGGGAAAATACTTATGTAATGATGCAATGCTTTGAATCAGCTCCGCCTGCCCTGTGCTAGGTTAAATGCTCCCTTGTTTAGTTCCTCTACGGAGCACATCATCTTGCTTACAGTACAGTAGCACTTGCTGCACTCCACAGCGGGATCTGAACTGCAGTGAGCGGCCAAATTAACATCAACAATGCGACCGATATAGCTCAAGATCTTGGTTAGGAGACACCCTCGTTCTGCATCGACTCTCGCCGCCGGGTTGCGATGGCTAGTCTAACGGGCCACACTCTTTTCAAGAAGAAAGAGGGTATCCTCTCTTTCAGCAGCGACCATGGAGCGATAACTTGGACACCAGCATCGGGAGGCCCTGCGACGGTCTCACTACCCGTTACCAACATAACTAGTAATTCACGTTGGATTTTCCGTGTACTATAGCTGCAACTGACGCTGGCCAGATCTTCAGCAAACCCCCGATAGCTCTCCGAAGGTTATGCTTAAAATATTTGAAAAGGCCGAGAGCGGAAACGACCCCGTTACATACCTCTTTCATTTCAACACCCAGGAAGCTAAGGCAGAAGCCCAAGCTATCAAAGATCTCCTTTCTCGTCTCTTGGCCGATCTCAGAAGCACCGATGCAAACGTGTCCAAACTAGGTGCTGCCACTGCAGCGCCCGCTGCCAATGGAGATGGCTCAGCAAGCGCCTCTGCCACTCTAGGATCCTCCAACGGCATAAGCTCACAGTCAATGTCTCCAAAATGGTTCGACGATAGTCAATTGAGAATGAACATTGAGCTACAGCAATCTCTCATGAAAAAAGACAAGAGTCTGCATCAAACTTACATGAGCGCTATATCAACCAAGCCAGACTCAATGACAAGTGCCGCCTTCAACTCCCAATTCTGGTCCATGAGAATCAATCTGCTGAGAGCTCATGCCATTGAAATCAACCAGAAAAAGGGGGCATATAATGTCCTTTCTACTGTTAAACCCCGGACTGTTGATGGAGAGTTAAAATTGAACATTAGCGTCGAGCAGGTCCAAATGATCTTTGCTCAGCACCCGTTGATCAAACGAATTTATAACGAGACCGTGCCGAGACTCTCTGAAGCGGAATTTTGGTCGCGATTCTTCCTCAGCAAGCTAGCCAAGAGACTCAAGGGGGAACGCGTCACGGATAATGACCCTGCAGATGCCATTTTTGACAAATACAGTGCTGATGGCAATGCGCTTGATGAGCATGCGAAAACTATGAGCCAGCCTGTTCCTCATATAATTGACATTGAGGGTAATGAGGAGAACCAAGGAGGATTCAAAGGAGGCAATGCCAAGGACGTCGAGATGCGACCTAGAGCTAATATTCCCATTGTTAGGACGCTTAATAATTTGAGCGAGAAAATCATGGCAAATGTTCCTCCCTCGGATAGCACAACCATTGATTCAAAAGGACTTTACGATACGTCCCGAGGACTGATCCTACGAGATTTAAGGGGAGAGGGGGAGGAACAACGTATTATGCTCAATATCAAAGAGAGGAATAACTTTTTCTCATCCAAAGATTCCCCATCGCTAAAAAATAAAGATGTTTTCGGGAACCAACAGCCTACCGAAATTCTCGCCAAAATGCGCAATCTACATGCGGCCGGGACTGATAAGGTCACAGACAATGGGCTGCAAATTAACATAGACCTCGACGTAGATAGTGATAGCGACAAGGAGTCGAAGCCTGGGCTCAATACTGCCCGTGATGCAATTAAAGAGGCAGAAAAGGATGTCATGGCCGGTATACACCAACAACGCTCTCAAAAATACGGGGGCGCCTCAGATGATTCTTCTCCGATGGGAATCCCCTCCCTCATTTCCGAGAAATCCGCGCTTACTCATGCCACAACCATTGAGTTCCTTCACCAGTTTTGGGATGGTTTTCTTTCTGGCGACCCTGATCGGGCGATGGAGGTTCAATATTTGGCTGAATCGCTAGCAAGATCCACGACGCGCATCCAGGCCGTAGCTGACGAGGCTGAGGCTGAACGCGACAACATCATTCAAAAGCGCAAGCAGGAGATCCGTAGCCACTTTGAACGCACAGGAAAGAAAATCCGGTGGAAGCCAGACATGGTGGGCGGCGGCCGTGATGCTGTCTCCAAAGTAATGCAGCCAACGCTAGATGCACTACGGCGAGCACAGGACTGTTATTCCAAGGCATTGGGAGAAGAAAATATCCAAATATCAACGGAGAATGTGTAAATAAACTCTGCGTCTTCTCACCTTGTGAGCTCGTCAGAGCCGGGCATTTCATGCAAAGGGAGGCAAGATTGAAGGTGGGAGATCAAAGATGCCATAGGCCAGCACTGGAGCCGCATATAACATTTGGGCCCTGCAGCTGACGAGGTTGGTAATTATATGCCCCTCTTACAGATGTTTGGTTTGCTTTTATGCTTGCCGCAACAGCATTTGAGAGCTGGGTCCAGCCGAGTCACTCTACCATGGCGCAGCATCACCACCGAAACTACAAAATTTAGATAATCTGGCGTTTTATACACTTATAATACCCCGTATCAATATATTGGTCTCATCGCCTTTGGATGGGTAATTTATCATCTAACAGGAGCATGGCGCTTGTCTTTAACAAATCCAAAACCCATGGCTGACTTGGCGATGCTCCTTTTCCTGTTGCCATATTCCTCGTCAAATTTGCGTATCAGTTTTAGAGATATCATATCCTCGCTAATACTTGCAGGAATACTCTTCAGGGCCTTGTCAAAATGAGATTTGCGAAGGATTCGTCTTTCGGGATATTGGAATGGGGCAGACCCTTTGTGTTTAGCCGCAGCTTCATTTTCTTCTTCCACTGCAGCCATTGCAGCTGCAACGCACATATTCTTGAGATCAGATCCTGAATAGTATGGGGTCCGTCGTGCATATTCATCCAACGAGACAGATTCATCCAGAATTTCGTCTTTAAGTAGTAGTTCTAGGATGGCCCGTCGATCGTTCTCTAGAGGAAGATCAACAAGAATCTTTCGTGGCAATCGCCGCAAGACAGCATCGTCCAAGTCAAAGGGGCGATTTGTCGCAACCATAATAAAAGCACTTGTCTCTTCCATACCATCCCACTCCTTGAGAAATTGATTGATATGCTCACGATGAGACGCTCGGTTAGCAAACATACTTCGACTAGCCAGTAAAGAATCTGCTTCATCGATGAAAACAACGCAGGGTGTCAGCTTCTTAGCCAAGGTAAAGACCGCACGAATGAGTTTTTCACTTTCTCCGACCCATTTGTCATTGATAGAGGCACCGCTGACTTCGAGCATATTGGCGCCGCTGTCTTTAGCCACTGCCTTCGCGAGCATAGTTTTACCAGTTCCAGGAGGTCCGTACAAGAGACAACCTGAGATTTTATCTTGCGCCAAAACACCGTAAGAAAATGCATCTGGTCGCACGAGCGAAAGTGATGTGAGAAGTTTCAAGGCAGATATAGTTTCTGGCGGAGCATGAACATCTGCGAATGTTGTCCGAAGATTTTCTCGGTTAATTTGGCCAGAAGCTATTCTTTTCTCGTATTCATTCAATTTCATTGTGGCTCGGCTTTCCGTTGTGCTATGATCGTCCCTTGTGACGCCATTAACTATGTCACTCTCAGCAGCATCTTCGTTGGAAATTGAATCTCCGGGCCACTGTTGCAGATGGCCTAAAGCAAACCGTTCAAAGAAACCGGAGGGCATGCTGCTGCTACCGGTGCTGGACTTGGGTTGTTCCTGCAATTTGAAGGCGCATGCCAGATGATAAATTTCCGGTGCTGGGAGAATTGAATCTTGCAGTATGGAATACCTGGGATTTGAGGAACGCAGATATAATAAGATAGACTCAAATGACAAGCCAGCTACCTGTGGCGATGCTTCGGGATCTAATGCTCTTAACATACGAGCAATGTTATTGACATTCTCAGCGAGATAGTCAGCTTTTTGTAGGTGGAATGACGGCCCCTGAGTTCGAACATTTCCTCTAGGTGCAGTATACTGTTCGATGAAATCTGGTTGAATATGGCGAGTGACAACAAAGTCATTCGTGGCGAATTCTTTGATAGCATTTCGATACTCTTCCGACGGCTGCTCGCAAGAAGATGATCCAAATAAAGCAATCGATAGTCCTTGTTGCCAAGCAATATCGGCGAGGGCTCGCAGCCGGCTGATCAGGAGAGACCCCTCAATCGTCATGCTCAGTTCAACAATGTCGTGAATATGAATTAATACCGGTCGCGTACGAGGCGGTGTAGACCCAACTCCTGCGGATCGAATGATTTGATCCAAAATTTTGTCAATCTTGAGGTTTTCCCATTTACTAAAACTTTCATAATCTCCTTGACGTAATTTCTGAAGCTCCTCCACCACACCTGAGGGGCCCGAACTACCCGTGGCGATGCCAACTTCTGCATCAGAGTCTTCATCTTGGCTCTCAAATGGCTTATCATCTCGACTTCGCGCCATCTTCCCACTCAATTCGGCGACTCTAAAACCCAGCATTGAGAGGGGTGTGCGAGAATAAGCCCAATTCTGGCCTAGATAATCGCCAACCAGCTCTGAAAGATCATACGCATCCAAGTGAACCAGGTCTGCACCGCTGTAGTGTGCAAAATGTCTGCCGATTGCTTCTGATATGGATTTCCCCCCGTATCCAAACATCGAAAAGACTGTAATTGGCCTCTTGCTCGTTTTGTGATCGAACGTTGGTGATGGCGATGCGAAAAGTTCGCGGTTAATCATCGTTCGTAGAGCAATGAACGTATCAGCGGGGAGGTCAGCGATGATATGCGGTAAGGCATAATCATATCGCTCTGCAAAATCAAGTTGATCATTCAAAGAACTAGAGGCAGCAAGTGGAGAGCATTGATCATGGCGAGCCGGTGTACCACCTTTAAGAACTTTAAGAACATGAGACCACCAGAAAGGTCGAACTCTGTAGCCATGTTCAAATTGACGGGTTGGATATATGGAATCAATTAGACAATTGGAAGATTCAATGATCATATCCCCAACCCGCACTGCGCGCGCTATAGTCTCCGTAGATTCCCATCTTCTGTCATCCTGGTCTAAACGGGAATTTTCCAGATCTATCGCGAGCTCGCCGCTCCGAATAAAGAGGTGTCTCAATGCTGTCTCGAAATATGTTTCCAGTGCCTCGTATTTCTTTTTGAAGGAAGGTCCTTGCTCAGCAATAGCTTGAAATAATTTCTCATGCCTTGCATCTTCTGCCAGCGCAATAGGAAGCTGTGGCCGTTCCTGGGCTCCGTAGAGTGATAGATTATTCTGCAGAAACATTTGCGATAATTCAACAGGCGGCAGAGCAGTCACTTGTCTCTTTCGTTGCTGGCGTGTCCTTATAGGCCCAGCCGCGTGTCCCCTCCAGCGTCCACCAGATGATTCTGTGCCGGTTTGGTTTTCAAGCTCGTCGCCATGATCCGCTGAGTCTTCGACAGGCTTGGAGCCATTTCCTCCACTGCGGCTGTTCAACTGGACGGCGGACGAATGGAGGGTTCGTGTAATACGTGATGATAGCCGGACGGCCAATGGAACCATCGGCAGGATTCCGGCAGTCTGTGTATGCATCCGATCGAATGGCTAGCAAAGGATCAAGCGCATAGCTCACCGTCAATCATGATCCAGTAGTTGGTCGAACTGGTGGACCATCGACGTACAGATTAGGCCCTGCATGGAATAAAGTAAACCCAAATGCAATTGAAAAATTAATAGTGCTAGGTATCTCCCACTTACCTAACGCAATTTCTAGCTATCTAAGTAGAAAATAACTCGAGAAAAAAAACCAATATTCTTAGTAAGTAGGGAAGATTAATATGATTAAAGCATAAAGAGCGTTTGACAAATTAAACGATTATTTAATATTTGTTTAACTTATTTCAAAATTCAAAACAGCAAATGAATCCAGTACCTTTTTGCCTTGTATAAGGTGCCATGGGATGGTAAGGCTATTCTTAGCTTCAGCAGCACTAGAGCTCCAGATGCATGCGCGCTATGACATCCTGGTGGGGCTTTTACCGTTAACATAGACGCGATGCATTCACGTTTCTCGCCTCATGGAAGCAATGTTTCCTGACAATGTCTGACTGGAGAGAGCGTGGCGAAGTAGCAGACTCCGAAGACGAGGGCGAATTCTCAAGCGATGATGAATCGCCAGCCATTTCGCCGACGCAATTGGCAACGAAGGCCTCAACCTCGAAGAACCAATTAGCTGAAAGTATATGGGATTTTCCCGGATCTGATGATGACGAGCAGAGTCGCGTCCCTATCTCGAAGGCATCTCCAGTGTCGTCGAGACCAGGTTTGGGAGAATTGAACCAGCCTTTAAACACTTCGCCATCTCGAACGGAGGATATTGTTCAAAGTCTGGTTCAGCCATCGCCTCTGGAGAAAGCAGGAACAAATCCCCCATCTGATGTTTTCACTGTCGACGACGTTGTCTCCCGCAACAGCCATAGTACATTGGGCGCCTCCAGCCCCAAATCCAGAAGTACCACACCAGCCCAAAATGACGGCATCAACACGTCTGTTTCATCACCTTCGATGTCGCCAAATGCCACGGCGACGGATCAGAGAAGCGAGGTTGGACAGCATGGTCCTCATTGGGAAACCACAGCGGCTACGTCGTCCCGCCATACGCGTTCTTTACGACAAAGAAAGCCCCAGCAGCAATATCCCTATTCCTATGATAACGTATATTACAGAAAGTTTTTCCCACAACTTGGTGTTAAACCCATGAGATTACCAACTGACATAGGAGGAAGACATCAACTAGCAGGAGCTTTGCCGGACGAAAATCTTGATCAGTACAGCCCGAGTGACGGTTTGCCGCCAGGAACCGATAGAACGGATGACGGCAGCTTTGCAGCTACCCAGAGTGAACATGATGAGCTGGATATAGCTACAGCCTCTTTGGACCTATCACGGTCACGTAAACCATCGGCTGCCAGCAGCTTAGCTAGCTCAGCAACCGATACTGTTGGTCATGATGCTCTCGACCAAGATTTGCCAGGCCTAGATGAGCTACTAAATGCACACTCGCCCGCTAGCGAAGATAACATTGCAAACCATAAAACATCTCAAGTTTTGCGACTCACACAGAGAGCCAGAAGGCGAGATATTATCTATAGCGATCCACCAGAACCAATGACTACAATTTCCCGAAGATCAGTCTCTCCTAGTCGCCCCTCAGTGTCTCCAGATTTAGATACACAGCAAATTCCACAATCAAGATCCAATATCCCCATTGACTGGGATGACCCTTTCACGGAACTAATACCAAGGCCTTTAGTTTCTGCAACTCCAATAGAAGTGTCTTCTCAGGAGCCAGACAATCAGGATGAGCATGACCAACCAGGGTACAGTGAAGATTCTGAGACTGGAGATGAAACTGAAAGCGACGCATATCAGCTGGTGACTACGTACCGGCGCCGCATCAAAGGCGTTCTTCCCGCTTCTTGGCTGAGACTAGACCAGCAGCTGAGTAAAAATAACGATCGCCAAGGTCCCAAGAAGAGGACACAGCATCGGCATCCCAACGAGCAGCAACGTGGTGTGGCACTGAAAAAGAAGTCAATCTCTGATTCTACCGCTGTCCCCCTTCTCCCACTGGAATTGAATCAAGAAACTCTTGCAGACTATATGACAGATGATACATCTGAACGTCAAGCCGAGGGATCTGCCTCAACTCCTATTTCTAGTCAAGAAGTCAAACAGGTCGATGACATGCCAGTGATTGTTGGCAGTAAACGTCAGCTCCAGCTTCCTAAGGCGACAGTATCAGGCAGAAAACGAACTAAATTGTCAACTGGATCTCGGGTCAGATCCGGCCAAACTCGTGGAAAACAAATGACCATGGACGGCTTTCTTCTCTCTCAATCCAATGTATTACCTGAATCACCGGCCATTGGTCAATTCTCGAATAATGCTTCGCAAAAGCCAAAAAGTAAGCATAGAAAGTCATCTAACAGACGAAGACCTCGAATGGAATCTATCCCCCTGTTGAGTATTCTTGATACAATAGAGCCAGGCGCCCCTAGGTTTATACGTATTGCTGCACGCTCTGCTAAGCAAACACTCAATCAGGGGCGTAGCAATGTGCAGCAAAAAGTCATCAAGCTCGCTACAAGGCAGGACCAGGTGGACGCTATATCTACATTGGAAAAATGGAAATCAGGCACAATTCATCAGCGACCATCAGTATCGATAGCCAGCAAGTCTAAACAAATGCAATGCCAAAGAGCAAACATGGGTCAGGAGATATCTAGTGTTGGGTCAACTTCAGAGCCCAAATTCAACACACTAAGAAACTCTTCCCGGCGGTTGGTTAAATATCTCGATGGAAGCGGTTCGGCTGGGTACAGACGAAGTGATTCATACCGAAATAACATCACGGGGCCTCAGCCTAATATGGGTGAGACGAGTCCTTTACCTTTACCTGCACCCGTTTCCCGAGCTGCTCAATTGGAGACGGATGAAAGAGCGAGGAGAGCCAGAATGTCATTTACTTCCAGGAAAGGGACCTTAGATCATATCTTCAGAGCTCAAAAACGAAAGGGGTCCAGTTGGCGTTTAACTGGCAATATCAACGCTATAGCTACAAGCTCAACGTCCACAAATCTCACCAGAGCAGAGCATGCAACGGTAGAGGAGCCCCAGGAACCAGTGAACACTCAATCAAGACCTCAGCGATTTCGGAAAAGCATTAAACCTCGTCGGATTGATGTCAAAGCACCCCAATATACCCATGCTCACGATCCTCTTCCTATACATTCCTCTGTTGTGGACACTGAATCTCTGCATGAAAAGAGCAAGCTCTCCGGTCTGGCGCCCTATGGCTATCAATACACTAGTCACTTTGAGATATTTCCTTTCATGCCTGATGTTCGATTTCATGAATCAACTTTTCTTGGCAGCGGCATTCTGACGAAATTATGGATGGGAGATTCAGACTTAAATATACCCAGTCATAAAATACGAGTCTCAGTCAGCTTTGGCGAGCATGTCTTTGACTGGGGATCTTGGAATGAGAAAGTATCCTCAGAGACTGGAATTTTATTTGATTCAATAGCTGAGCTATTAGAAGACGGCCAACGATCCAGTACATATAATGATAACAGCGCTATCAATGCTATTCATTCGACCTTGGAATACATGAGAGGTGCTCTGAACTCAGTGACGTCTGAGTCACCAATACCCCTCCTCATATCGCGACTGCAGGAGGTTTTCCACAACTTCGTTGCTCGAATAGAGACAGGGCTAGACCGGTCGTTAATTAATTACGCCAAAGACAGTAACCTTATCTTGAAAATGCTTGACGGGGTCTTGTTAGCATCTTCCCTATTGATGCATACTTGTCAAAAAGTACCACAGTTAGCGGACCAACAACCCGCTGTGGAAGGATTGCTATTGTCACTATCGCAGTTGATGATTTCGATACTTCTCCGCGGCGGTCTTGACCAGGTCAAACAGGTGTACAACGACCTTGGCCAACTCAATCGCCGCGATCGTACGTTAAGAGGAAGTGCCGTTGCAGTACATTCGTGGACACTTTTAATACGAATATTCGAATATATAAGCCCACAACAACTCTCTTTCTGGGGCGTATTGCAGAGAGTCATACTGCAGCCTCATGTTCTTTCTGGCACCGATGTCCTTGAATTCGAAATGGTCTGGGAGACTATGTTCACACTCCTTCCATTATTTAAATTTGATAACACTGGGAGAATAGTTACGGAAGAATTTCGTGACAAAAGTGCTCAAGGATGGGCAATACCACAAAAACTTATCCGACGAGTCTTTCAATTGTATCAGGACAACAATCATCAAGCTGCGAACTTCAATAGCTACTGTCGGGCTCTAATTTCACGATGCCACTATTTGGTTCAGCAATGGGGCTGGTTTCATAGCGCGCCCGTCGTCGGTGTCATATTTGATTTCTTTGGATCTCAAAAGCTTGCAAATCTACGCAATGAAGAAGTTTACCGATCTCCAAGATTCATGAACAATCTATCTGGTAGGCCAGTGCTTGAGATTGAGGCAGATGACTGCTGCTTTCACATATTTCTCAAACTTCTTGCCGCAAGCATCAGAAAACTCCGAGTGTTCGGCTCTGAGAAGGATATCCGTAACCTAGTGACTCGAACAATACCAAATCATAGCCGATTGTATCTCAAGGAACACAAAATTCTTGAGCGAGATTTGGCTGCTTTAAGAAATCATCATGACCTCATTGGTACACTCTTCTGGGCAGCACCACCCGGCGTCCGACCTCAAATAACTCTTATTGAAGGGCTTATTACTCCTGCTAGTTCTCACAAGGAGGCATGCTTGATAAACATTAGAGCATGGGCTCAGCTTGCGAGCTTTATCGTTTCTTCCGGCGAAGCTAAAAAGTCCTTTGAACCATTCAGAGAATGGAGACACACATTCTTTCAGGAGATGATAATGCAATTTGATGGCATTGCAGCAGAGATCCATCAGCAGAATCTGGCTTTGTCCAAAAGTACGGATCAGTGCGTTCCACAGGATGTTGTGGAGGCTATGATTTCACAGAATAAAGCGGCTGTTGTAGAGACGCTCTATTTATCATTTACAGCTTCAGCAAATGTAATGAGAGAAGCTCTAGATTTAGAGGCAGCGACGTACTGCTTGAACACGCCTCACTTGGAACGGATTTTCCAATATTTCACCGTGCCACTACCCGAGCTTGATTGGTCGATTTTACGAGTAGCATTGGCTATATTGGATATATTCGTGTCCAAAATCGAAGAATTTAGACGTAGCCAGGAAAGCCAGCAGGGTGAGAGTCAAATCTTAGACTCTGCGCAAGCAGACGATGCATTCCTGATCCTAGAGCAGGACATTTCTCGGACTTACTTTGCAATGGCGCGATGCATATTGTCATTTCCAACAGAAATGCCCGATCAGCCAAAGGCAGATACGGCCGACAAGGCCTTTTGCGTTAGACAGGTCATTACATTATCCGCGAGAATAGGGATAGGCTTCAATAACTGTGGCCTCCTAAATCTTTCAGATATATTTCAGCCTGGCAAGTTTTGCCTTTTTAGCGACGATCAGCATCTACTGGATTTATCTCAACGGCAAGCTTTTATATCGCTCACATCCACTCTATTGGACCATGGGTTTGATGACTTTTCTGACGCCGGTTTTACCGTTCCAGAAGTATGGGTAGCAGCATTAATCACGCCTCTCAAATATTTAAAGTACGAGAAACTCATTGCTTTACAAAGTTATTGTTCTGCTAAAGGCATTGTGCCCGATAACATAATCGACTCAACGACTCAGCTTAGCTACAAAACAAATAAACAACTGTTCGACCTCACAGTTTCGTCATTGCGCAAAATTACTCGCAGCTTGGAGCCTAGCACTGGACGACCCCTCGCTAAACTACTTGAGCTTGCAATGAGGCTGATGCAACACGACTTAGGTGTCATGTATACAGACGCTTCTCAGCATCAGAACTACGTTGTCTTCGTCCAAGGCATTATATCGTCAGTTAGGGCACACGGATCAGGTTTATGCATGGTGGACAGCTTCTTCCTTCAAGTCAGCAAGGAGTATTCACCACCCATTCAGGACCCGCACCTTCAAATCGCAAGTATGCTATCGTATGGCATTCTGATAGAAGAAGGGGAAGAGGCTAGACCAGCTAAGCAGCTGTTCTTCCTATTGCTTAGCAACTTCAAACACGCATTGGCAAATGGTAACCCCACAGATGATGCCAGAATGCTCCGAAAAGGCATGAAGCATAAAAGCATATTAGCATTTGTGCTAGGGATGATGCTCCCAGCCATCATCCGTGTCTCATTTGCACTGAGCTCTTGCTTTCCTCTGTTAGATGTCTACGCAACGGCTCTGCGGCTACTTTTAAAGGGACGAATATTATCACAGCAGCTTGATGAAAGTGACCTTATTCATGTTAGCGTTACAATCCATGCCATTGTGGAAGGAATGAGACAAATGCGTCTTGGCCGTGAGATTCCATCTGGCCCCCGAATTCATGTTCTAGGGCAGGCGATGAATATCCTAAACCTGCTATGGCCATCGCTATTAATTGCCAATGCGCAGTGGCCTCGTAACCCATGGCTCATTAACATAGCTTGCAAGCTTCGCGATATTGCTTCCTTTACGGAAGTCGCTCAGCCATACCTTCGTGATATAACTGAGATGGGAAACGATTCACTTGAGAGCGATCTGCTATTTGAGGGCCTTGAAATCGAACATCCGCACACCTTTAACGCACATGTGGATTATTTCACTAATTCCATTGAGGAAGATATTAAAAGGAATTGGACAATTACGTCACAGCGAATCTTAGTACAAGTACCCTTAAAAGGCAAAGGACAAAGCGAGCAAAAAGGCAATGGGATAGTGAATCCATCTTGGTTAGAAAGGGATCTTATACTTAAAGTATATAATGAAATTAGGGAATGGAATAGTTGGTGGATTAGACTAAATAGAGGAGTACCTTACTATTACTTTACTATCCCTGAAGGATTACTAGAGTTTTATTATAAGGATATAATTTTTTAAAAACTATATAAAGTTTAATAAAATTTAAACTTATTTTTCATTTAATTATATCAGTTTTAAAAAGCTTATAAAGATTAATAAAAAATTTATATAGTTTTAATATTATAATTAATTAAATAAAAATAAATTCTTTATAAATTTAATATTTTATTTAATTTAATTTATTTATAATATATTAATTATATTTAATTAGATTATTTTAATTTAAATATATTTATTATTATAATTTAATTCCTTAAGGAATATAATATAATATATACTTTAAAATATTTTTAAATATAAATATAATTAAAGAAATATTGATAATATATTAATAATTTTTATAAAATAATTTATTAAATAATTTAAATAATTAATTATAAAAATATAATAATATTAAATATAAATTATATTTTATATATAAATTATATAATTATATAATTATAAAATATATTTAATAATAAATATTTTATTTTATTTTTTAATATAAATATATATATTTATCTTTTAAAAAATATTATTTTATAAAAATAATTTAAAAATTAAAAATTAAAATACTATATATTAATAATTTTAATTTAAATTAAAATTATATTTAATAATTAAATAATAATAAAATAATAATTAATAATAAAAAACTTTAAATATTATTAAAAATTAATTTAATATAATTATATTTTTTAATAATTTAAATTATTTAAAATTAAAATTAAAATATTTAAAAATTATTTTTATATATTAAAAATTAAAATAAAACTTAAATAATTTAAATTTTATTAAATAAATTAAGAATAAATAAATTTTTTTTTATATAATTTTAAATTTATTATTTATTTAATATTATTAAAATTATAACTAAAGTATTATTAATAATTATTTAATTTAAATTAAATTATTTAATTATAAATATAAAAGTTTTTAAATAATAATATTAAAATTTTATATATAATAATTTATTTAAAATATATTATAAAAATAAATTGAATTAAAAATTTAAAATTATTTTAAAAATTTAAGTATTATAAATAATATAAATAATATAAAATAATAAATTTTTAAAAATATAAAAATAATAAAAATAATAAAAATAATAAAAATAATAAAAATAATAAAAATAATAAAAATAATAAAAATAATAAAAATAATAAAAATAATAAAAATAATAAAAATAATAAAAATAATAAAAATAA